>NC_139945.1:731723-734223 GCF_963454915.1 Gymnoscopelus microlampas | reverse complement strand
GGAGAAAGTATCCATTTTTAAGCTTCATTTGTATAGTGTTCCAGTTCCAATTGTGTCTGCTCATTTCTTAGTGTCATCACTTCACATTTCACTTGTTTAATCTATATCCTGACTGAGTTCTCTATCCTGGTTGGATAAAATTGGAAATTAAACTGAAACTGAAAAGAAAATACATTTTCTGTTTAATAAAGAGCTGGAGAGACAAGGAGACTCCTAATACTGAACAAACACTCTATAGCAATGAGTACTATCACAATATAGAGCTATTCAACACTTATTTTAACCAACGAAAATCACTTACCCTACCTTTAATGTTGCTGTAGTAGGCCAAACATTCTTACGTTTTCCAATATTGTAAAAATGTGTAGAATAAATAAAAAGTGTCAACATTTTGGTCGATTAAAATGCGCGTCATAGCCTGGGACACATTTATTGGCGAGGAGCCAGACCGGTGTGATTCCAAATGCCTAAAAGTAAAGATAAATGAGTAAAATAGAGAATTGAATAGTTCATAGACAGAGCTGTTTGCTTTCCTGTATGTTTGATCTGCTGTGAGAAGTTATCATATTTAGGCTAATATAGCCAATATGAAATCTTGTTGGGGAAAAGAATCCTGCCTAACGATGATGTCACTGGTAGACGGGTTTCTGGACTGTCCACAGCCCTCCTATGAGACACAGACCAAGTAGAAAAAAATGGTACCATTTTATCATGAGTATTAGTGAGGACCTATTATATGAAGATAGGTTGAAAATCGGTGAAGTCGTCCTTTACTAGACCCTCCAGAAAAATGCGTTTATGCCATCGCAGAATTTACCGCATAATCATAAAAATGGCGCATAATTATGCGGGGGTAGCGTTTTTTTAAAAGGCCGCATCGCATCGCATAATACGCACATCACATCGCATAATGTGAGATTCGCATCGCATATTTCCGCATATTTCTCAACTTTTAACATATTTCGCATTTTTCGCAACTTTTCGCATATCGCATATTTCGCATATTGCTGCATATTTCACAACTTTCCGCATATTTTGCAACTTCCCGCAATTTCACCGCATAAAATTGCAAAAAAACCTGCATATTTCGTCGCAAAATCAAGGATTTTAGCCCGCATAATCAAGAGTTTTAGCCCGCATAATCAAGAGTTAGTTTTAGCCCGCATAATCAAGAGTTTTAGCCCGCATAATCAAGAGTTTTAGCCCGCATAATCAAGAGTTTTAGCCCGCATAATCAAGAGTTTTAGCCCGCATAATAAAGAGTTTTAGCCCGCATAATCAAGAGTTTTAGCCCGCATAATCAAGAGTTTTAGCCCGCATAATCAAGAGTTTTAGCCCACATAATCAAGAGTTTTAGCCCACATAATCAAGAGTTTTAGCCCGCATAATCAAGAGTTTTAGCCCACATAATCAAGAGTTTTAGCCCGCATAATCAAGAGTTTTAGCCCGCATAATCAAGAGTTTTAGCCCGCATAATCAAGAGTTTTAGCCCGCATAATCAAGAGTTTTAGCCAGCATAATCAAGAGTTTTAGCCCCGCATAATCAAGAGTTTTAGCCCGCATAATCAAGAGTTTTAGCCCGCATAATCAAGAGTTTTAGCCCGCATAATCAAGAGTTTTAGCCCGCATAATCAAGAGTTTTAGCCCGCATAATCAAGAGTTTTAGCCCGCATAATCAAGAGTTTTAGCCCGCATAATCAAGAGTTTTAGCCCACATAATCAAGAGTTTTAGCCCGCATAATCAAGAGTTTTAGCCCGCATAATCAAGAGTTTTAGCCCACATAATCAAGAGTTTTAGCCCGCATAATCAAGAGTTTTAGCCCGCATAATCAAGAGTTTTAGCCCGCATAATCAAGAGTTTTAGCCCGCATAATCAAGAGTTTTAGCCCACATAATCAAGAGTTTTAGCCCACATAATCAAGAGTTTTAGCCCACATAATCAAGAGTTTTAGGCCGCATAATCAAGAGTTTTAGCCCACATAATCAAGAGTTTTAGCCCACATAATCAAGAGTTTTAGCCCGCATAATCAAGAGTTTTAGCCCGCATAATCAAGAGTTTTAGCCCGCATAATCAAGAGTTTTAGCCCGCATAATCAAGAGTTTTAGCCCACATAATCAAGAGTTTTAGCCCACATAATCAAGAGTTTTAGCCCGCATAATCAAGAGTTTTAGCCCACATAATCAAGAGTTTTAGCCCACATAATCAAGAGTTTTAGCCCGCATAATCAAGAGTTTTAGCCCACATAATCAAGAGTTTTAGCCCGCATAATCAAGAGTTTTAGCCCGCATAATCAAGAGTTTTAGCCCGCATAATCAAGAGTTTTAGCCCGCATAATCAAGAGTTTTAGCCCGCATAATCAAGAGTTTTAGCCCACATAATCAAGAGTTTTAGCCCACATAATCAAGAGTTTTAGCCCGCATAATCAAGAGTTTTAGCCCACATAATCAAGAGTTTTAGCCCGCATAATCAAGAGTTTTAGCCCGCATAATCAAGAGTTTT
>NC_139945.1:617500-720000 GCF_963454915.1 Gymnoscopelus microlampas | reverse complement strand
ACATAATATTATTATTCCAGTTCTAGCTTCATTACACTGGCTCCCGGTTGTTTTTAGGATTGATTTTAAAATTATTTTACTAGTTTATAAAGCTCTAAATGGTCTGGCACCTTCCTACCTCTATGACTGCCTAGAGAGATATGTTCCAAACCGGCCCCTCAGGTCTTCAAGTGCTGACCTGCTAGAGGTTGCCTACAATGACTTATAAAAAACACGGTGAAGCAGCATTCTGCTTCTACGGACCGACAGTGTGGAATAAACTCCCATTACACCTAAGACAGGCAGCCTCTGTGGATATCTTTAAAGCACCATTACACCTAAGACAGACAGCCTCTGTGGATATCTTTAAAGCACCATTACACCTAAGACAGGCAGCCTCTGTGGATAGCTTTAAAGCACCATTACACCTAAGACAGACAGCCTCTGTGGATATCTTTAAAGCACCATTACACCTAAGACAGGCAGCCTCTGTGGATATCTTTAAAGCACCATTACACCTAAGACAGGCAGCCTCTGTGGATAGCTTTAAAGCACCATTACACCTAAGACAGACAGCCTCTGTGGATAGCTTTAAAGCACCATTACACCTAAGACAGACAGCCTCTGTGGATAGCTTTAAAGCACCATTACACCTAAGACAGGCAGCCTCTGTGGATAGCTTTAAAGCACCATTATACCTAAGACAGACAGCCTCTGTGGATAGCTTTAAAGCACCATTACACCTAAGACAGACAGCCTCTGTGGATATCTTTAAAGCACCATTACACCTAAGACAGGCAGCCTCTGTGGATAGCTTTAAAGCACCATTACACCTAAGACAGACAGCCTCTGTGGATAGCTTTAAAGCACCATTACACCTAAGACAGGCAGCCTCTGTGGATAGCTTTAAAGCACCATTATACCTAAGACAGACAGCCTCTGTGGATAGCTTTAAAGCACCATTACACCTAAGACAGACAGCCTCTGTGGATATCTTTAAAGCACCATTACACCTAAGACAGGCAGCCTCTGTGGATAGCTTTAAAGCACCATTACACCTAAGACAGGCAGCCTCTGTGGATAGCTTTAAAGCACCATTACACCTAAGACAGGCAGCCTCTGTGGATAGCTTTAAAGCACCATTACACCTAAAACAGGCAGCCTCTGTGGATAGCTTTAAAGCACCATTACACCTAAGACAGACAGCCTCTGTGGATAGCTTTAAAGCACCATTACACCTAAGACAGGCAGCCTCTGTGGATAGCTTTAAAGCACCATTACACCTAAGACAGGCAGCCTCTGTCGATAGCTTTAAAGCACCATTACACCTAAAACAGGCAGCCTCTGTGGATAGCTTTAAAGCACAGCTCAAGACCTATTTCTTCACTCTTGCTTTTAGCTGATTCTTTGGTTGATTTTTAAGTCCTCACTGTATTGCCTATTTTAATGTTGCTGTTGCTTTTATTTCATTTTATTTTTGTTTGCTTTATTGTTAAATTGGTTGTAACTGTAACTGTATTCTTGCTCTGTAAAGCACTTTGCGCTGCATTTCATGTCATGAAAGGTGCTATACAAATAAAGTGTATTATTATATATTTACACACTCACTCCAGAGACACACGACTACATATACTGTCAGAGGGCACACACCTCTTATTGGTATTCGGCCCAAGACAACTTCGTAACGATCGGCGCATGTAAGCGGCTTCAGCTCGCTCGCTCGGTGGTGCCTCATGTGGCTCAAGTTCGAGACGGCACGCCTCCGTCGTGGTCAAGAACTACACGCAGTTGTTGTAGGCAGAGTGGCAGACACACTTCCACCATGGCCACAGAAGGGGGGCGTGGCTATACCACAAGTTGTATAGGCTTTAGTATGTCTCTGTCACTCCCCCATCTCTCTCCCCTTTTCCTGTCAGTCTGCTGTCCTATAAAATCTAAGATTTTATAAATCTTTAAAAAGAAAAAGAATCTGGAAGGGATTCCCTTAATAAAGGCTTTCCTGCATTACTATACGTGTTCTGTTATAATAACAACAACGTTTAAATCTGCGTCTGAAAGGTTCCTTGAGCTGTCATTGGTTCTCAAAGGACCCCCCCTTTGTTATACTTTGGATATTCAAAAATAGCAGATCTACAAGCTTGTAGATCTATTTTTGAAAAATCGTGAACATGTGTGCAAATCTTCGAATACATATTTTTTAAAGCGAACATTTGTAACTCAAATCTTTGCTTCTGGGGGGTCCCTGGAACAACATGTTTGGACATGGGGGTCCGTGGCCAAATGCATATCATCATTTTGGGGGGTTTTGACAGGGGGGTTTTGACATGAGAACCAATGCTTTAGCATTGGTCCTAGGAGTCAAAGGTTTAGTTGATTCAGAATGAACTATGAGAACAACCAACAACTAACCCTATAAGACTAAAGCAGTCTATCTGTGATGATCTGAAGGCAATCCTATTTAAAGATGTATTGTTTTCAGATTGAAACATAATATATAAAAACATACATATACAGTATGAGTGGCTGTAGTGATCTCAGCTAATGCTGTCAATAAGGCCTTTATGGAATATCATGTGAGTACACTGTTGATATGGAGGCTTTACCTGTTGCACAGAGCGCCTCATCAAAGTTCAAAGTTAACCTAGGCGTGATGTTCGATTCCAACCTCTCCTTCAACCTACAGGTAACAAAAACTGTCCAATCCTGTTACTTTCAATTAAGGAATATAGCCAAAATTAAATCATTTCTGTCAGTCGCAGACCTTACAATAGTCATTCATGCCTTCATTTCTTCAAGACTAGACTACTGCAATTCCCTATACTCCGGCCTGAACAAAACAGTTTTATCCCGTTTACAACTAGTTCAAAACTCTGCCGCTAGGCTTTTAACTAATACTAGGAGGCGTGACCATATCACCCCTATATTGGCGGCTCTCCATTGGCTACCTGTTAGCGCAAGAAGCGATTTTAAAATGTTACTTATAATTTCAAAGCCCTGCATGGCCAGGCTCCCAAATATATTTGTGATATGTTGGAGCCCTACAAACCGGAGCGTAACTTAAGGTCCTCAGGCAAGGCTCTGTTAGTCGCTCCTACAGCAAACTGTGTTACCCGGGGTGAGCGGGCTTTTTCAATCCGGGCCCCCGGGCTATGGAACGCCCTCCCCGAGAAGGCTGGCACAATCTGTGCTTTATTTTAAATCTCTCCTGAAAAAACACTTGTATGCTAAATGTTTTTCTTAAGTCTATTCGTTTTTTCTATTGCTGTATATTATTGTTGTATGTTGTTACTACTGCTTGGTTGTTTTTATTACTTGTTTTGACATGTCTGTAAAGCACTTTGGAACTTTGTTTAGAAAAGCGCTATACAAATAAAATCATTATCATTATAAGAAAGGAATCTTGTGTTGGATAACACCCGCTATAGTGTGTTGCTGGGACAGAGAAAGGTCCATCATAAAGTACATTTACTCCTGATGTGTCATGTGTCTTTTTTTCTGAAAAAAAAAAAAATTAAGTGTTAAAATCTAGGGAATATTGTGTGTCTTGTGACGATCAGGTCCAATGTTTAGTTCAGTGACCATGGAGCTAAAGAATGGTTCAGAAGCTGTGTTCACATTCACTCTTCTATTAGAAATAATAATAAGGGTAATAATAATAATAATAATAATAATAATAATAACAACGATAATAATAATAATAATAAAGAATGGTTCAAGTAGAAAAAGTGCTCCTCGGAGCACAGGTCTCCGCCAGGTCAGGTAGGTTACGGACGGATCCGTCTTGATCACTTGACCAAAGAGATAATATGTACCGATTTGTGTAATGTCTGGACAACAATTGTAGGAGAAATAATATGATTTGCGGCATTTTATTAAAAACGGGCCAACTAATGCAAACTGTAGATGTCAATCTTAGCCAATCAGGATGGAACATGAAAAATCTAAAAGATCCGTCTTGATCACATGACTATAGAGATCATGTGTACCGATTTGCGTGAAATTTGAATACAATCTGAAGGAGTGTAATATCCAAAAATGTGTTTTACGTAAGTCGGACCGACGGACACATGGATGGACAGACAGGGGGGAGGCTCCTCACTGAAAGGTGAGCCAATAGGCAGTGAGAAACATACAGACCTTCATTGACATAACGACTCAAACGGGAAGAAAGAGGGGAGAAAAAGTGAAATAAATCAAATTAAAGCTGCAAGCAGTGATAAACTGGCCCTCGCAGCAGAGTCCTGCCACGGGCCGGATACCCCTGGATACCCGACGGGTACCCCTGTTTGACGGGTGAAAAATATACTTTTATTATTTCTCGGGGACGGGCGGGACTGAACTAAAATGCGGGGGGGGGGGGGGGGGGTAACATTTTATTGTGAAAATCAGAGAGCACTGCGGTCCCGGCCCAAACAACGTCACTGTTGTGTAACTTAACACAGCACGACGGCATGAAGCCATAAGAAGTATTATATATACTAGACCATACCCGTCGGCGCAGCGCATCCGTGGGGGGATATGCGCACATGATCTGGCAACCCGGGAGGCAGTTCGTCCCATAGCTGGGCAGGCCCGTAACCATTGCGACAGTGTTTGACAGAAAAACGCTAATAAGAAGCTGAGATTTGATGAAATTGAAAAACGGGCTTCACAGTTGTGTTCAGATGGTAATGGTCAATGGCTGTGTGCACAATCAGAGCAATTGGTCCAGCCAGTGAGGAGAACCGGGTGTCTTCACTCACGTACTCACCACCACTACAGAGGTTACTAGAATTATAGTATGATGATTATAGTATGATAGTATGATAGTATGATGATAGTATGATAGAAGTCATTATATTCACCCCCCCCTGCCCCCCCCAACACAGACATTGTTAATAACATCACTTCAGGTCTCGGTTCCCTCTCCAAAGCTGTTAAAATGAAAGGCCCGTAACCTGGGTGTCATGCAGGGTTGATTTTGACAGCAAATTTTGATTCAGTTTTAGTCTTTTGAATAAAATTCCATTTAGTTTTAGTCATGTTTTAGTCATTCTGAAATGTTTTCGTTTTTGTCTTGTTTAAGTCGACTAAATATCATAAGATTTTAGTCGACTAAATCTACAAGTGATTTAGTCGACTAAAATGTATGTTGGTGGTGCCTCGATGGCGTCGTAACGGCCGATTTTACACTTGGTTGCATGCTGAAAATAGCAGATCTACAAGCTCACAACGCGTCGCGATGCGACGCGTTGTGAGCTTGTAGATCGGCTATTTTCAGAGCGCAACACCCAAGAGAGCAACCAAACATAAAATGACTTGTCTTTTAGTTCTACTGGATCTCTTCTCCACTAGATCCCTCACTAACATTTTACTCTGGTTTTTATTTGTTGATGAAATTGTCACTACATTTATTCTTAGATTTAGTCATCGTAGCTTAGTTTATATTTAGTTTTTATTTAGTTTTCGTCAGTGTAAAAAGGTACTCGACGGACATTTTTCGTCATAGTTTTAGTCGACAAAATCAACACTGGTGTCATGTTTGACCCAGAGCTGTCTTTTGACATCCAGGTAACAAACAGTAGTTCAGTCCTGCTTTGTCCAGCTGAGACAACTATCATAAGGTCATCACACCTTTCCTTACAAATAGCCTACAGACCTAGAAAAGGTCATCCACGCTTTTCTATCTCCTCCAGACTTGACTATTGTGATGCTCTCTATTCAGGGATCAGTAAGAAACATTATGCAAAGATTGCAACTGATACAAAACGCTGCTGCCAGGCTCCTGACCCGCACACAGACAGGAGAGCAGCTTTACAGCAGTCCTTGCGGCCCTTCATTGGTTACCTGTGAGTTTTAGAATTGATTTTAAGATTTTAGTGTTTGTTTTTAAAGCCCTGAATGGTCAGGCTCCTGCGTATATATCTGTGATCTTTTAACTCTTTAAAAGCCAGGCCGCTGCCTGAGATCATCCAGCAGGGCCCTTATTGACGGTACCAAAGTCTGGCCTTGTCACAAAGGGCAACCGGGCTTTAGGTGTTCGGGCCCCTCGGCTGTGGAACTCACTGCCTGGGGGCCTCAGGCAGGCTGTGGGCCCCTCGGCTGTGGAACTCACTGCCTGGTGGCCTCAGGCAGGCTGTGGGCCCCTCGGCTGTGGAACTCACTGCCTGGGGGCCTCAGGCAGGCTGTGGGCCCCTCGGCTGTGGAACTCACTGCCTGGGGGCCTCAGGCAGGCTGTGGGCCCCTCGGCTGTGGAACTCACTGCCTGGTGGCCTCAGGCAGGCTGTGGGCCCCTCGGCTGTGGAACTCACTGCCTGGGGAACTCAGGCAGGCTAACTCGGTGTCCCTCTTTCAAATCTCTTCTAAAAACTCACCTCTATCGCACAGCCTTTTCTTAGATTATGAACTGTTGTCTATAGATATAATCACGTCTACGGATGTGATTATTGGCGGGCCCATGCAGGACTCTGCCCCCCAGCTCTGTCCACGTCGGGAGGGGCCGAGACAGACAGTGAGACAGACAGACAGACAGACAGTGAGACAGACACAGACAGACAGAGAGACAGAGAGACAGATCGACAGACCGACAGACCGACAGACAGACAGACAGAGTCAGACAGACAGAGTCAGACAGACAGACAGACAGAGTCAGACAGACAGACCGACAGAGTCAGACAGACAGACAGACAGACAGAGACAGACAGACAGACAGATCGACAGACAGACTGACAGAGTCAGTCAGAGTCAGTCAGAGTCAGTCAGTCAGTCAGACAGACAGACAGACAGACAAACAGAGTCAGTCAGACAGACAGACAGAGTCAGACAGACAGACAGAGTCAGACAGACAGACAGACAGACAGACAGAGTCAGACAGACAGTCAAACAAACAAACAGACAGACAGACAGACAGACAGACAGAGTCAGACGACAGACAGACAGACAGACAGACAGACAGACAGACAGACAGACAGACAGACAGACAGACAGACAGACAGACAGACAGACAGACAGACAGACAGACAGACAGACACAGACAGACAGACAGACAGACAGACAGACAGAGTCAAACAGACAGACAGACAGACAGACAGACAGACAGACAGACAGACAGACAGAGTCAGACAGACAGACAGACAGACAGAGTCAGACAGACAGACAGACAGACAGACAGACAGACAGACAGACACAGACAGACAGACAGACAGACAGACAGAGTCAAACAGACAGACAGACAGACAGACAGACAGACAGACAGACAGACAGAGTCAGACAGACAGACAGAGTCAAACAGGCAGACAGACAGACAGACAGACAGACAGACAGACAGACAGACAGACAGGACATCAGAGGCATTCAGCATCATTTTCCAGTTCATAGTTTTGTTTTAAATTCTTTATTAAGTATAATCTTTAGTGTGTTTACAGTAAATAGACCCATGTGTGCATTATTATGTCTACATTAATACATTTGGACGAAGCAAAGAGAGACCTCTATCGCCCCCTACAGTATGTCAGGATGTTTTTACAATAGGTTTGACACTAAACACAAACAGTATAAAGATGTTTAACATTAGGCTTAGCCTCTAGCGCCCCCTAGAGTATGTCATGATGTTTAACATTAACGATGAATTACATCTTTTATTTTGTAAATTATTATTTTGTAAATTATTTGGTGTTGTTTTTGTCCAATCTGTTGAAAGCATGCAAATGTCTTTAAATGTCTTTAAAGTCTGACACTAAGGAACCGCCCCCTACAGTAATATTTAAAGGAGTAGTTCACCCCCCCCCCCCCCCAAAAAAGACTTATTATTTTATCTCTCTGATCGATGCCATCCAGTCATGGATCAGTTGGAGAGTCTTTGATGTCTCCGCCGGTCATCAGATTATTGTCTCAGGAACGAGACACAACTAAAACATCTGCATGAATTCAAGGTATAATTGATAGAAAATAAGTATTTTTTTGGGGGGTGAACTACTCCTTTAAGGATGTTCACGTTAAAGGCACAGTACGAAACTTTGCCTTGTGTTTACATAACAAAACAATATATAAAACCTGCAGAAACACATTGTCCTCTCGCTGTATGTTTTATTTTTTTTTCACTGTTTGTTTTGGTTAAACAGGGACGTTGTTTTGGAGCTTTATTTGTTTTTTTTTGGGGGGGGGGGTTATCGTTTAGTTATGTAAACACAAAGAGCAAAGTTTACGTAGCATGCCTTTAAAGTTTAACACCGACATAAAAGTTAAAAAAACTGACCCTTTCGTATCCATTCGGTACCCTAGACTGTGTCACATGACGCAGTCACATGACACAGTCCTAGAGTGCTCATTGGCAGTCATCAAGTCCGTCTCTGTCGGTTCGAAACCTCATAATCATGTCCACAAAAGAAACAAAACACTTCCTTTGCTATCGTTTCTTTAAACAACGTAAAATGTTAAATCAGTGAAAATAGCCGATCTACAAGCTCACAACGCCTCGCGGCGCGAGGCGCTGTGAGCTTGTAGATCTGCTATTTTCGCTGATTTTGTGCAACGTCCTTGTGGGATGCAGATAAAGGCGTGTAAACCTTTGACATCATGAGGTTTGTGCTCCCGACAGAAAGGATTGTAAGAAATATCAACACATCACAGATATCATTATTGCTACTGTAAGATGTCAATAATATTTAAACAAATACATACACTAGACGTCGTATATATGGTGACACATTGCTCTCTAGGATGTCAATATATATATATATATAATATATATATATATATATATATATATATATATATATATATATATATATATATATATATATATATATATGTATATGTATATATATATATATATATATATATGTATATATATATGTATATATGTATATATATATATATATATATATATATATATATATATATATATATATATATATATATACATATATATATATATATATATATATATATATATATATATATATAAACATATGAACCAACAAGGCACCATCATAGCAACACGTTTGCTTCAGGGAACAAAAACTGAAAGTATATTTTATTGAGTGGATGTCTCTATGCAGGGTTAAAGGTCATTTTTGGCTCAAATCCCTTATTAAAGATCAAAGCGCGCGCACACACACACACACACACACACACACACACACACACACACACACACACACACACACACACACACACACACACACACACACACACACACACACACACACACACACACACACACACACAATCTGATCTTCCTCCAGAAAAACAAAAACTAAACAAAACTTAACATTTACATCCCAAAAAAAATCATACGACAATAGAGGATCAATTATAAATCCATACGCTTTCTTTGGCTAGGACACGCCTGTCTGTCTGTCTGTCTGTCTGTGATTGTCTGTCTGTCTGTGAGTCTGTGATTGTCTGTCTGTCTGTGATTGTCTGTCTGTCTGTCTGTCTGTGATTGTCTGTCTGTCTGTGAGTCGGTGATTGTCTGTCTGTCTGTCTGTCTGTCTGTCTGTAGGCATCATATTGCATCCCGTCTCACCCCACAGCCTGTCTAAAGGCATCATAGTGCATGTGTCTCACCCCACAGGCTTTTAAAGCTTTGTCAGAAACAGGAAGTGTTAGATTCTCCTTCCTGCTTTCTGTTCAGTGGCCACGCCTTTATTTAAATTAGTTCAGTGGCCAAGCCTTTATTTAAATTAGTTCAGTGGCCACACCTTTATTTAAATCAGTTCTAGTGGCCAAACCTTTATTTAAATTAGTTCAGTGGCCAAACCTTTATTTAAATCAGTGGTTCTATTCATTTCAATGACGGGTTTTAGGTTTAGGGTCAGGGGTGAGATCAGTGTCAGAGGTCAATGTACAGACCAGCTCATTAATCAGTTGATAAATCAATCAATTAATCAATCAATCAATCAATCAATTAATCAATCAAACAATCAATTAATCAATCAAACAAACGTCACATGAATGTATTCATACCTGCATAATATATTCATATGACATCATATGTTACATACATGTTATTAAGTCATCATATGTTACATGTTATAAAGTCATTAACAGTATCTTAGTCCAGAGGAAAGGCACTTCTTTTTCTCTTCCTTTTTGTTTGTTTTTTGGGGAGGAGGGGAGGGGCAAAGGCTTCAAAGGTAACCTCCCACAAATCTATTCTGTAGAGCAGAGGTTCTCAACCCCCCCACAATAATCATATTTGAACTGGGGACCCCCCACAATAATCATATTTGAACTGGGGACCCCCCACAATAATCATATTTGAACGTTACATGTAGTTTGACTCTGTTCCACAGATAACATATTGTAAAAATTGCCAAGCTACTTGTAGATCAGCTATTTTTCAAAACTCTTTCTTATATTGTTTCATAATTTTGCCAAAGTTTGACCAGTTTTTATAGTATAGTTTGTTGATTACTTTTGATACTTTTACTTTACTTTTTGACTTTTGATGTCTTTTTTTTAATGTTTTATGTATTAACACATTGCCTGCCAAGGACTTCTATACAAACAAAAAATATATATTTTTCAGATATAAAGCTAGAGGGCGCTCTCCCCTAACCCTATGGACGATCCCTCGACTCTGAGAGATTGGCAGAAGCAGAGATGACGTCATCCCGAAAACAGTCAGTCCGTCCCACTCCCATGTTATGAGATCTATAGAGAAACACATCTAGCATCTCCGATTTATTATTGTTTTTTTGGGTGAAAACGAGCCTTATTAAAACCTTATTAGGACCTGGAACGCATCTGTGTCACTTTAGATTTATTTGGGCTATTCAAAAATAGCAGATCTACAAGCTCGTAGCGCGGCACCGAGTGCCGCACTACGAGCTTGTAGATCCGCTATTTTAGAAAAATCTTGAAAAAATATTTTTGGGATTTTTTTCAAAAAACTGTTAGGATTTTTTTTAAAGAATTGCCTCATGTCTTAAAGGAATAGTTCATCCAAAAAAATAACTTATTTTCTATCAATTGCACACCATATGAAGCCTTGAATCCATGGATTTCTTTGTGTTTTTGTCGCATTCCTAAGCTAATAATTTGATTCCCGTCTCTTACCGACTAATGTATCCGGTAGGAGACACAAAGTAGATTATTTGTGTCTCCTACCGGAAATACACCCGGTCATCAAATTATTAGCTTAGGAATGCCACAAAAAAACTGAAATAAAGCCATGAATTCAAGTCTTCATGGAGTGTGCAATTGATAGGAAATAAGTCCTTTTTTGGATGAACTCCTCCTTTAATGGGTTAAACGGCCCATTACAACAGAACGGACGATCGCGGTAAAAAACAAACAATTTGTTCTGGTGGATAGCAGAGACCCCTCCCCCTCTTGACAGTCTTTGTTTACATCCGTGTTAACATGCTAACGTGCTAACGGCGTAGCTCCCTGCATGGCTCTCTGCGAGTTTCTCTAGAACAGTCTGTAGCCTCTGCCAGTCTTTTCTAAGCTAGTACTTGGAAAAAATGTTTATTTTTTAACATTGAAGTGAATGGAGCGGCAACTTTTTGGAAAATGTTATCTCCTGGTTCTTTGTGACGAACGGAAAAACGGAAAAAACCCTAAAATAAATAATTATTTTAGATTTTCTTTTTGTAAAACTTTTTTTTTTTGCCAAAAACGTTTATAAACGTTTTTTTTTGTTGCAGAAAACGAGTTAATTGTGGGGACCCCACTGGGGGGGTCACGACCCACAGGTTGAAAAAACACTGCTCTACTGGGATTTAGGGTTTTACTTGGATTACTTGGATTACTTGGGTTTTTGCTAGCGTTCTTGTTTCTTTCTCTTTGGCTTTTTTTATCCTCAAACTCTTTCTGATCAAACCTTCTTTGTTCTTTTAGCTGTTCATTTATTCATTCATTCATTCTGTCTCTACATCTCATCTACATGTGATTTACATCTCATCTACATACCGACGCCCTTGTTTTCGGAAACCTGCGCGTTTATATATAAATCTTCTACCTGGTTGAACGCATCCGTGTGTCATTTTAACATTTCTTTGGGCTGTTCAAAAAATAGCAGATCTACAAGCTCATAGCGCGGCACTGCCGCACTATGAGCTTGTAGATCTGCTATTTTTTAAGAAAAAAAATTGTGAACATTTGTGACTCAAACCTTTGGAACAAAATATTTCACATTTTCACGATTTAAAAAAAAATAGCAGATCTACAATCTACTGAGCGCGGCCCAGAGAAATCTTAAAATGACACACACTGATGCGTTCCCGGCCTTAAAGAGTATAGAGGGGTAGTTAGTGTCAAGAAGAGTTTAAATAAATGATTGTAGAGTTTAAACGGTTTAAATAAATGATCGTAAAGCGACAGGAGATTAAATTATTTTATACTGTGATGATGTCATCGTTTTATAGTCTGATGTCATCAAACCCCGACGCCACGCCCCCTTATTGCATCATCATCCTGCTTTGGTCGTGTTTCCAAATTAAATGATTAAAAAAAAAATTAAGAAAAAACAAAAAGCACCAAAACATTGTTATTTCCTTGGCTTCATCATCATCATCATCATCATATATAAAATCAGAATATTCAAACAGCAACAGTTAATTAATTCCAAAAATATCATCGTATATAAACATAAATATATCAATTAGTTTGCTGGACTTTTTTTCCTTTTTTTTTCACTCTTTTTTTACTTTAATTGGAAGAGCGCAGTCATCCGCGTTGCAACGCATCATCCCATTGGCTGTTGAGGCAAGAGCGGTGTTATGTGATTGGTGGAGAGGAGGCGGAGGAGGGGTGGGGTCAAGCAGGAAGTGGGTGGAGTCATCCTCGGCGAGTCATCGTCGTGTGACATCATCATCTGGAGTTGAGCCTGGGGGCCGTCTGGGGACGAGAAGATCACATGACTGACGTGACATCACAGGTCACGTGACACGAGAGCGCCAATACGAGTCGCGCCACAGACAGGTTGTTATGAGGTCTTCACCTACTAGGGGGTCCGCGGAGGTACTGCAGGGGGTCCGCAAAATAGTTGTTTGATTTAACAATTTTTTTTTTCTTTTTTCAAAAAATGTCAATTTTTCTTTCTCAGGAAATAATCTGTCATTTTTAGCCGCGGACCCCCCCCCCCCATCTAAAAATATGTTGTTCCAGGGACCCCCCCATGAAGCATAGATTTGAGTTACAAATGTTCGCTTTAAAAAATATGTATTCAAATATTTGCACAAAATATTGGGGGGGGGGGGTTCAATAACCTCTTCAAATAACCAGAAATTACCGAAGTACGTAGGCGACCTACATATTCATGTTTTAGCTTAGACATAGCCTACAATAGTTGGTAGATGATTGGTAAATGATTAACCATGACAAGGATAAGGATAATTCCTTTTAACACAACGGCTCAAAGACTTTTATTTTGTACTTTCTTGAACCACAAGCATATCACGGCGTCAGTCAGATATAATGTACATGAGAGAGAAAAGGGGGGAAAAACACAAAAACAAAGCTGGCAATGTATTGTTAACACATTGGCTGCCAGAATTATTTATTTATTTTCTACAGTAGACTGCCAGACTTTTTCAATGAAAAAATAAAAGTACTCAGGAGCCGAGATACAGAATTTTTAAGTTTTAAGTTAACAAGGAAGTGGATGGGAGTCTAAATCTTCGAAAAATCATATCTCCTTGGTCTTTGGGTCAAATCTAAAAAATAAAATAAAAAAAAACATATATATATATATTTTTTTTTTAAAGAACGCAGATCTGCGTTCTTGGCAGCCATTAATATCCAGGGATGCTTTGGCTACAGAGAGAAAAGCACTATATTTTGCCCGTGAGAATTGCAGTGTAGTCTACTGTGTACATAAACTGCACTCTGAAAGGTTTCTTTTAGGAGTGTTTGCACACCTCCTCCCTTGTACCCAGACATGACATCATGCTCCATCACAGTATAGCAGCAATAAGCCCAACACACAGTTTTTGATCCAACTCGAGTGGGTTTTTACAAAATTCACTTTCTTTGTGATGCCCCGTGCGCTCTAATCCGCGGTGTCAATAAATCCTACTGCCCGCTCTTTGATGACTCACTCAGAAATACAGTGTTTCTTCACAGGAAAAATGAGTTTTTTTTCTCTGTTTATTTTTTAACATTGAAGTGGATGGAGCATTAACTTTTTGAAAATCTGTTTTCTCCTAGTTCCTTTGAGATTTTTCTTTTTAGGTGTCCATGAGTCTGCTCCAGACAAACTTTTCTTTTTTTACGCCGGTCACGGTGCCATTGCTGTCTCTCTGCCGTCTCAAGAATCAAAAATGAATCAAGAGAACGAGTCCAGCCTGGACAGTGTGTGTGTGTGTGTGTGTGTGTGTGTGTGTGTGTGTGTGTGTGTGTGGTGTTTATATTGTGTGCTTATGTAGGATTTACCTCCTTTAAGACAGAGACAGATGGCATTGACTACTATTTATGAACATACCAGTGGCATTGATAGGACATAAGACAGGTACTCACCACAGACAGGTTAGAGGGTGAGACAGGTACTCACCACAGACAGGTTAGAGGGTGAGACAGGTACTCACCACAGACAGGTTAGAGGGTGAGACAGGTACTCACCACAGACAGGTTAGAGGGTGAGACAGGTACTCACCACAGACAGGTTAGAGGGTGAGACAGGTACTCACCACAGACAGGTTAGAGGGTGAGACAGGTACTCACCACAGACAGGTGTCCATTCTTAGTCTTGGTCACCAGTAACTCTGACCCAGCGGTGAAATCAATGGTTCCTTCTTTCCCCTGAGCCATGCTGAACGTTATACTGTAACATATTAACATTAATATTACACATTAATATAACACATTAATATAACATTAATATATATATATATATACTGTTCTTTCCCCTGAGCCATGCTGAACGTTATACTAGAATATAACACATTAATATAACACATTAATATATATATATATATACTGTTCTTTCCCCTGAGCCATGCTGAACGTTATACTAGAATATAACACATTAATATAACACATTAATATATATATATATATACTGTTCTTTCCCCTGAGCCATGCTGAACGTTATACTAGAATATAACACATTAATATAACATTAATATATATATATATATACTGTTCTTTACCCTGAGCCATGCTGAACGTTATGCTGGAACATATTAACACATTAATATAACACATTAATATAACATTAATACATATATATATATATATATATATATATATATATTTACTGTTCTTTACCCTGAGCCATGCTGAACGTTATACTGTAACATATTAACACATTAATATTACATTAATATACTTGTTGGAGCCAAAATGCCGTTCTGTATATTTTGTTTTTGTTTTCTTTAATTGAATGGTGTGGCCTTGGTAATGACTGACGTCATGTCAATCAGTCAGTGATTGACACGGGTGGTTGCTATGGGAACCATGATATACCCGTCAGTGGGTGATTGTGGGCAGCTGTGCAACAGGGGAAGACACACAGTTTTCCACCGTGCTGTGTCATGCTGTGTCAAGCCGTACCAGGTCGGCGTTTCATATCATATCTAATCTGTAATATGAGTTTGTCATCACTATATGGATTTAATGTGTGTTAATACATGGATTGACGTATCCAAAGATAAAGGCACTCTATGGACATTGAATGATTTTGCACGCCTCAAACTAAACGTCAACCAGTTGACCTAAAGGGAAAGGGCTCTACAATACTGTTATATACAGTTCTTTACCCTGAGCCATGCTGAACGTTACACTGTAGAATATTAATAAAACATTAATATACAGTAATATATACTGTTATATAACATTAATATACTGTTATATACTGTTATACAATGGTTCCTTCTTTCCCCTGAGCCATGCTGAACGTTATACTGTAGAATATTAATATAACATTAATATACAGTAATGCTAAACTAAAGGCTAAACTCAGGTTTTCAGGAAAAATAAAAAACTGATCTAAAACAAAACTATATGATATTTCTTAATCATTTCACCCAAAAACGTTTGTAACAAATTATGACTATTTAAATAGAAATAACACTGTCTGTCAGTTATGTAACATAAGAGATTTAAATAGCTTTAAATAGGATTACATCTGACTTAGGCCATTGTTTTTATTTTTTTAATGGCCTAAATCAGTAAATATTTTGTCCTAAGTCACACTAGGGAGTATAGGCCATTCTACTAAAAGAGGAGGGAACAGCATGATCCTTTTCTATTAGGAGATAGCCAGTGTCATGAGGAGCTGACTTAGGCCATTAGTTTAGCAAGGTGACGATACACATTAATATACTGTGAAGTTAATGGTTCCTTCTTTCCCCTGAGTGTGTGTGTGTGTGTGTGTGTGTGTGTGTGTGTGTGTGTGTGTGTGTGTGTGTGTGTGTGTGTGTGTGTGTGTGAGACAGGTACATGTCTCACCTCCCCTGGTTGATGTTGTTAACGTGGTGTGTGTGTGTGTGTGTGTGTGTGTGTGTGTGTGTGTGTGTGTGTGTGTGTGTGTGTGTGTGTGTGTGTGTGTGTGTGTGTGTGTGTGTGTGTGTGTGTGTGTGTGTGTGTGTGTGTGTGTGTGTGTGTGTGTGCGCGTGTGTGTGTGTGTGTGTGTGTGTGTGTGTGTGTTTGTGGTGTGTGAGAGTGAGACAGGTACGTGTCTCACCTCCCCTGGTTGATGTTGATGCTGTGTATCTTGTCGGCACAGATCGCCACCTTAGTGACCGTCTCTATCACATGGTCACTCTGGAGGACTACGTCTCCCTGAAACACAGCCAATAGGAGATTAGAACTACAAAACCAAGCAGCCAATAGGAGATTAGAACTACAAAACCAAGCAGCCAATAAGAGATTAGAACTACAAAACCAAGCAGCCGATAGGAGATTAGAACTACAAAACCAAGCAGCCAATAAGAGTTTAGAACTACAAAACCAAGCAGCCAATAGGAGATTAGAACTACAAAACCAAGCAGCCAATAAGAGATTAGAACTACAAAACCAAGCAGCCGATAGGAGATTAGAACTACAAAACCAAGCAGCCAATAGGAGATTAGAACTACAAAACCAAGCAGCCAATAGGAGATTAGAACTACAAGCTTGTAGATCTGCTATGTTTGGCACACAGCTAAGTATAAATCAGGCACTAAGACGCCAAAATACATTTCTGTCACATAAAATCGTACGACATTTAGTCGACTAAAACCAGACTAGAATTAAAATCATTTCAGAGGAACTAAACTATGACTAAAACTAAATGGAACTTTATTCTAAAGACTTGTGGCACTGCCACGTATAGCAAAGCAACGACAGAGACAAAGCCACAGGGAGTCCAATGGGGAGACCTGGTCCAGTTTGATTATTTATTTCTCTATTCCTCGAGAGCAGGGGTCTTCAACGTTTTCAGGCCAAGGACCCCCTAGCTGAGAGAGATGAAGCAGGGACCCCCTCTATATTGTATGAAATTGTGTTTCAGATCAACTTTTGCTGCTCTTTTTTCCCTCTACACACCTATAACTCTTAGCCAAAAATAGCAGATCTACAAGCTCACAACGCCTCGCAGCGCGAGGCGTTGTGAGCTTGTAGATCTGCTATTTTTGGCTAAAGTTCTCCTCAGAAAAGGGATGCTAGGGTTCAAGTGGTTCATGTAAAAACAAACAATCGTATCACACAAAGATTTGGCGGACCCCCTGTAGTAACTCTGAGGACCCCCTAGGGGTCCCGGACCCCCTGTTGAATGCCCCTGCTCTAAAGCTATAGGTGGAAAATTGCTTTAAGGCCCTTTCCCTTTCCTGGTCTTGATGGGTTAACCAACACTAGATTATGAGATTAGATCTCACACATCAAACATGTTATGAACATATCTGGGTGATATACTGTATCTATACTAGGGCTGGGACTTTAACTGATTCATTTCGATTAATTAATTACAGAAAATTAACAGGGTTAAAAAAATGTATCGCAATTTAATCGCGCTTAGTTTTTGCACCACGGAACCTTTCTCACTGGACGAGTTTCAGGCGTACCGATCATACCAGTGCGCCAACCAACACACAACACACCCCAGTGCATCTAATGGGACAAGAAGCCGGTCAGACTGCTTTGCTTGGCCCAGTGGATGGGACATTTAGATTTAAAAAGGTCTGACGGAAGCGTGGACCTGAATCTCTGAACATATTCCTAAAATTGCTGCTCTTTATGGTAAAACTTGCACTGATCTGTTGGTCTGTTTAGAACCACCTTGATGAAAAACACAGCTATATGTTGTTGCTTAAACTTCACTCATTGATTCACTCATATACCAACATCTGTTTTAACTGAAAATACATTTCTTCTCAGGTCAAATATTGATATGCGATTAAAATGAGATTCATTTCGATGAATTAATTACAAAGCCTCTAATTAATTTGATGAAGTTTTTTTTAATCAAGTCCCAGCACTAATCTATACTGATATACTACAGTATACTGTTTCCAGTGTTTAGAGCGCGTTTCGCTTCACCTTCTGCTTGTTGTCGTCACTGGGCACGTGCAGCACGAACAAACCGTCACTCAGGGAGCTGACAGAGATACCTGAGAGACAGACAGGCAGACAGACAGACAGACAGACACAGAGACAAACAGACAGACAGACACACAGACAGGGTTTAATGTTGGAAACGTCTTATAGTGCCGTCTTGCAAAAGTAGCAAAAACAGCCAATCTGTGTGTGTGTGTGTGTGTTACAAATATTGAACAAATTAATATTCATTTCAATCTTTATTTCAGACTCAGAGAGTAAACGCCTCACTCTTTGTGAGGCGTTTATAGTGACACATGTAAGTATCTGACCATGTATGAGGTCACAATACTAACTGTTGTGTTAATGTTTAAACATGTCTGGGAAAGCATCTGTCATTTTACATTCTAACCATTTTAACCTTTATGGTATACTTTGGCTATTCAAAAATAAAACAAAATAATGAAATAATGAAAAAAAAGCTGTGAGCTTGTAGATCTACAATGTCTTTGATGAATCATGAAAATGTGTGCAAATCTTTGAATATATATATTTTTTATAGCGAACATTTGTAACTAAAATCTTTTGCTTCTTGAGATGAGATGGGGGTCCGTGGTCAAATACATATCATGTTGGGGGTCCCTGACACGAAAAAAAAAAGTTTGAGAACCACTGATATTAAAGCAACAAGTAAAAAAAAAGAAGACATTTGTAGAATCCCCCAGAACCAAAGATTTGACTTAAAAATGTTTGCTTTGAAAATATATATGTATAAGATTTGCATCCAAAAAAAAAACACGATTTTTCAAAAATAGCAGATCTACAAGCTCACATCGCGGCACTGACCTTTGAGCGCCCCATAGTCGATGCACTGCTTCAGTTTGGCCTCCTCCACAATGATGGCGCTGTTGGCCGTTAGCAGGAGCTGGCGAGGGCGGGCCTTGTAGCCCTTCCTGTCGTACTTAGTGACGGGCACCGCATACTGAAATATTAAATACATATATTTATATAAATACATATTTATACAGAAATATTAAATATATACTGTAGTAAATATATATATACATATTCTGGCGTATAGGCTCAAATACTTTGTGATTTTATGTCTGCTGAGTCAAGCTAATATTTGTAAACACAGTCAGTCATTGTAAACATATTGTAAACAAAACATCCATCAGTCGGTCTAACCTTCATCTTCTCGTTGCCCAGGGACTGAAGCACTTTGGGGTTGATCTCCTCTCCATCTGGAACACAACAACACATGTCAACACACACACCACATCAAAGCTCTTTAACACATTAAGACCGCGACGAGACGTCGTCCAAACGCACACGCTGCCAAGGTCCACCTATGACGACTGTTTGTTTTTTTTGGGCGGGGGGCTGCTTGTGAATGATCCAAGCACCACCGAAGAAGAGTGTACACATTATATATATATGAAGCTACCACTTCAATATATAAATACAAAACATTTTGTTTTGTTGTTTTGTTTAGTTTTTCTGTGTAATTGACCCAAAGCTAAACTTTTTTCTCTTTGTTCTGTCTTGTTTGTTTTCATATGTAAGACGTGTAGCGTCGTTGACACTTGGTTTTCTTTTGTCTGTTTTATTTTTTTTACTATTTTGTTTCCTTTTCTTTTGTGACAAGTAATTTAATTTGAATATTAATAAGGTGGGGCATAATAAGCTTCGGCTTCAGCCCAAACCTTTTCGGTCAAATGATCTTGTTGAAAATATTCTGTATGCTCAACTGTTTGTTTACCTAAACCATGACCGAAACAAATAAACTAACTAACCCAGAAGTCACGTGATCACAACAATATCATCTAAACATCTTCCATGTTAACTCTGGCAGTCAACGAGTTAATAATAATTCATAATAATAATGATAATATTTACTCAGTCTGGTGCTGACGAACAGTTTAGAGACACTCTGAGGATAGTTGTCCTTCTTGTCTTTGAAGATCTCACTGGCAATCATCTTCTGTTCCATCTGGAGAGACAACATTATTATTATTATTATGTTATTAATTATACATTATTATCTCTATGATGATCATCTTCTGTTCCATCTGCAGAGACAACATTATTATTATTATGTTATTAATTATACATTATTATCTCTATGAAGATCATCTTCTGTTCCATCTGCAGAGAGAGAGGATTATTATATGATTCATTATAAATGATTATCTCTTACTGTATGATCATCTACTTTGAGCTCTAATCAAATTAAATCATTTTAAGATTTTGTATCAGTCCAGATATCTGTACTTGGTGGTCTATGGACTCTATGGACTCTATGGACTCTATGGACTCTCCAAAAACATGCCCTGTGTCAGACTGTAGCCATGGTAACAGAGGAGGGCATACAGTGATGTTTACATTCAGACTGTACATTGAACACGAGGAGGGCATACAGTGATGTTTACCTTCCATTCAGACAGTACATTAAGAGGAGAGCATACAGTGATGTTTACATTCAGGCAGCACATTGAACACGAGGAGGGCATACAGTGATGTTTACATTCAGACTGTAGACATGGTAACAGAGGAGGGCATACAGTGATGTTTACATTCAGACTGTACATTGAACACGAGGAGGGCATACAGTGATGTTTACCTTCCATTCAGACAGTACATTAAGAGGAGAGCATACAGTGATGTTTACATTCAGGCAGCACATTGAACACGAGGAGGGCATACAGTGATGTTTACATTCAGACTGTAGACATGGTAACAGAGGAGGGCATACAGTGATGTTTACATTCAGACTGTACATTGAACACGAGGAGGGCATACAGTGATGTTTACCTTCCATTCAGACAGTACATTAAGAGGAGAGCATACAGTGATGTTTACATTCAGGCAGCACATTGAACACGAGGAGGGCATACAGTGATGTTTACATTCAGACTGTAGACATGGTAACAGAGGAGGGCATACAGTGATGTTTACATTCAGACTGTACATTGAACACGAGGAGGGCATACAGTGATGTTTACCTTCCATTCAGACAGTACATTAAGAGGAGAGCATACAGTGATGTTTACATTCAGGCAGCACATTGAACACGAGGAGGGCATACAGTGATGTTTACATTCAGACTGTAGACATGGTAACAGAGGAGGGCATACAGTGATGTTTACATTCAGACTGTACATTGAACACGAGGAGGGTATACAGTGAGGATTACCTGGTGCTTCCATTCAGGGCTGGTCTTCTTGCAGAAGCTCCACGTCATGTTCTGCATACACAGCTTACGCAGGTAGTCTGACGCCTGTGTCACACATTTATTAAATATTAATATTAATGTCTGGACACTGTGTTAACAACCAAGTTATACTGTAAATATCAATACATTTCTGTATGTTACTGTAAAATATTGGTATATATATATATACACAATATTGCCTAACTTCATGCCCGCCCACCCACCCACCTGCGTGTGTGTGTGTGTGCGTTTGTAGTATTTTAATATTACGTCATTTTCCATCAGGCACAAATTAGCCGCCTACTACACGTTGCTTTGCCGGCAAAGGGTCCTGTAAAGTCCAAACAAAACCACAGTGGACCGCAGCCAGTGTTGCCAGATTTTGCGAGAGAAATAAGCAGCCAGGTCTATGACAAGCCCAAAACAAAAAAAAAACGCTTACAATAAGCAGACATGGCAACACTTTACCGCAGCTAAAGTGAGAGAGAAATTTAATGGAGTTTAAAACAAAATAATAAAAAGAAGTGAGGAATAAAAGTTTGCCGTGGGAGTGATTTAGTGAAGTTCTTAAAGGACGATTTCACCGATTTTCAACCTATCTTCATATAATTGGTCCTCACTAATACTCATGATAAAATGGTACCATTTGTTTCTACTTGGTCTGTGTCTCATAGGAGGGCTGTGGACAGTCCAGAAACCCGTCTACCAGTGACATCATCGTTAGGCATGATTTTTTTTCCCAACAAGATTTCAATTTTTTTCATTAGATTTTTATTAACACGAGAACAATGGCTTCTTTTATTGCATTGCAACTTTCCAGGAATAGAAAGCCTGCAGTTTCTATTAGCTTGGATTCCCCATTGATGATGTCACTGGTAGACGGGACTCTGAACTGTCCACAGCCCTCCTCTGAGACACAGACCGAGTAGAAAAAAATATTTTCTTTATTAGTGAGGACCAATTATATGAAGATAGGTTGAAAAGCGGTGAAGTCGTCCTTTAACCCTGACGACGACTGCATACGTCTTATGAAAAGTTACGATGTGAGAAAGTGAATGAAGACGGAGGGCTTGCTGTTACCATGGATACTGTACACATCGCTGATCGCCAAAGTGGTGAGGGAATCGTTTATAAGAAAACTAACGTCAGGAAAATAATAATGATTTGACATGCGGTCGGTGCAGATCTATAAAGAGGATGATATAATTAGCCAGTATGTATGTAAGCAGGGTGCAGTACCTCAGACAGAGCAGCAGGGGGAGCATGTGTGTATGTAAGCAGGGTGCAGTACCTCAGACAGAGCAGCAGGGGGAGCATGTGTGTATGTAAGCAGGGTGCAGTACCTCAGACAGAGCAGCAGGGGGAGCATGTGTGTATGTAAGCAGGGTGCAGTACCTCAGACAGAGCAGCAGGGGGAGCATGTATGTGTGTATGTAAGCAGGGTGCAGTACCTCAGACAGAGCAGCAGGGGGAACATGTGTGTATGTAAGCAGGGTGCAGTACCTCAGACAGAGCAGCAGGGGGAGCATGTGTGTATGTAAGCAGGGTGCAGTACCTCAGACAGAGCAGCAGGGGGAGCATGTGTGTATGTAAGCAGGGTGCAGTACCTCAGACAGAGCAGCAGGGGGAGCATGTGTGTGTATGTAAGCAGGGTGCAGTACCTCAGACAGAGCAGCAGGGGGAACATGTATGTGTGTATGTAAGCAGGGTGCAGTACCTCAGACAGAGCAGCAGGGGGAGCAGGCCAGCTCTTGTCCAGGACATTCTTAGGCAGGTTCCTGTGCAGCTTCATGAGGAAGGAGAAACGCACATAGTCCAGGAAGTACTCGTTCTCTGGGCAGCGCGGCTCACGGCGGTAGATGAAGCCTTTAATGAACCTGATTAATTTAAAATAATGAATTAATCAATATGATTAATTTAAATTAATTAATCAATCAACCTAATTAATTACAACAATTAACAACCAGACACACGCAGAGGATTATTTCATGTAGGAGTAAATGGGTTTTGCACAAATCGGCCTTCTGGTGGCGCTATAACAGGGCTATGTGAAACATTTGGGGCAGAGGTTCTGAATTGGCATCCAGGAAGTGTGTGTGCACAGTTTCGGACGGACACACGGACGGACAGACAGGGGGTACATTGGTAAAACATACTCTCGCCATGCCTTTCGGCCTGGCGGAGACAATCATGCTAAAAGGGCTCGTTTCCATTAAGGCCCTGTATATTCAATTCATCGGCATTTAAAGATGCAAAACATCGTGCATACGGTAGTAATAAAATAGAAAGATAGGTACAGTATACAGTTGGAGGGTAGGGGGGGGTGGGGGGTCATTTCCGGTAATAAGCTTAGGCTTATTACAGGGACCAGTTACAGTTAGCAGCAGGTGCGTCACGGCCATTCACTGTGCGTACGACGCGACACCCTCACTCTCACAGATCTGTGATTTCATACGCCCCATTATTTGCACAAAAATTAGAAATACATTTAATTAATACATTTCTTTTTTACAATAAATCGGTAAAATCAGGGAAAAATAAGAATTAAATAACCTAACCCTATAAAACCAAAATAAAGTAACCAAAAACCGGAAAAAAACAAACAAAATCTGCCCAAAAAACATCCACCCCCCCACCTTCTGAGAGCCTGTGACGTCCCTGGTTAGCAGACACCTGTAGGTTCTCTTTTAGAGGGTTTTGAAGCATGTTTGGTTTAAGGAACCCCAATAAACCATTTTAAAGTAGAACAATTACATTTCATAATGAAATGTAGTCCCCCTCCTGTCAGGTGACAAGAAGGTCAGTTGGCTCTCATGCATTGAAGGAGGCATGAGGGCTCGGCCCTGGGCTCCCTAGGCTGGTGAGGGGAGTGTAGCGCCCAGGATCACATAGAAAATTGGCACCGGGTGAAAAATAAGGGTTACAAAAAGAGAAAAAAAATGAGTAAAAGGTGAAACTTACTAAATACTAAATACAATCTAATGTGAGACTGTGAGCGTGGTAAATGGTACCAAAGGGCCCTCTGCTGGCCACAGTGTGTATGACAGTATTACTTGCGGCCCTCTGCTGGTCACAGTGTGTATGACAGTATTACCTGCGGATGGTATCAGCGGCCTGTCTCCTCCTCTGGGCTCTCCTCCTGGCCAGGATGCCTCTCCACCACGCCTGGATCAGGATGGCTGTGAGGAGGAGGTTTAAATGAGTAGCACCAAAGCTGCCCCGCCCACATGGACTTACATAACATATACATGAACATTATAAATGAAGAAGAAGACGAAGGAGAAGAAGAAGACGATGAAGAAACAACAGAACGATAGAACTTTTCTTACCAGAGTTTCTGAGTTTCTGGTATTTAGATTTCTGGCTGTATCCTCTCCATCCTGCCTGTAGTTTAGTGGCTGAGAAACACACACACACACAGTTAGTTAACCTAACTATAACCTAGTTAACTATCCTCTCCATCCTGCCTGTAGCTTAGTGACTGAGAGACACAGAAACACAGCTAGTTAACCTAACTATAACCTAGTTAACTATCCTCTCCATCCTGCCTGTAGCTTAGTGACTGAGACACAGAAACACAGCTAGTTAACCTAACTATAACCTAGTTAACTATCCTCTCCATCCTGCCTGTAGTTTAGTGGCTGAGAGACACAAACACACAGTTAGTTAACCTAACTATAACCTAGTTAACCTAACTATAACCTAGTTAACCTAACTATAACCTAGTTAACCTAACTATAACCTAGTTAACTATCCTCTCCATCCTGCCTGTAGTTTAGTGACTGAGAGACACAGAAACACAGTTAGTTAACCTAACTATAACCTAGTTAACCTAACTATAACCTAGTTAACTATCCTCTCCATCCTGCCTGTAGCTTAGTGACTGAGAGACACAGAAACACAGTTAGTTAACCTAACTATAACCTAGTTAATCTAACTATAACCTAGTTAACTATCCTCTCCATCCTGCCTGTAGCTTAGTGACTGAGAGACACAGAAACACAGTTAGTTAACCTAACTATAACCTAGTTAACTATCCTCTCCATCCTGCCTGTAGTTTAGTGACTGAGAGACACAGAAACACAGTTAGTTAACCTAACTATAACCTAGTTAACCTAACTATAACCTAGTTAACTATCCTCTCCATCCTGCCTGTAGCTTAGTGACTGAGAGACACAGAAACACAGTTAGTTAACCTAACTATAACCTAGTTAATCTAACTATAACCTAGTTAACTATCCTCTCCATCCTGCCTGTAGCTTAGTGACTGAGAGACACAGAAACACAGTTAGTTAACCTAACTATAACCTAGTTAACTATCCTCTCCATCCTGCCTGTAGTTTAGTGGCTGAGAGACACAAACACACAGTTAGTTAACCTAACTATAACCTAACATAATCCACATAAGGAAACTGTCCATGTCATTGAAACGATATAAACTATAGACGCCAGGTGAACAAATGTTAATTCATAATAATAATAATATTAATAATCACCCAGGCTGTGTTTTCTGGTCTCCAGAGCGTCCTCTGTGGCAAACAACGTCTTTGGGAAACGGATGAAGATTTTAGATCTGAGAAAAAAACACTATAGATTAAAAAACATGCAATATTATACAATTATAAGTCCTGTGTGTGTATGTGTGTGTGTGTGTGTGTGTGTGTGTGTGTGTGTATGTGTGTGTGTGTGTGTGTGTGTGTGTGTGTGTGTGTGTGTGTGTGTGTGTGTGTGCGTGCGTGCGTGCGTGCGTGCGTGCGTGCGTGCGTGCGTGCGTGCGTGCGTGCGTGCGTGCGTGCGTGCGTGCGTGCGTGCGTGCGTGCGTGCGTGCGTGCGTGCGTGCGTGTGCGTGCGTGTGTGTGTGTGGCTGACCTGCCCAGTTTGTATTCTTCAGGCTTGTATCCCAGGTGTTTGACCAAAGTGGACACGCCCTCCACCAGCTTACCCTCCCACTTAGGCCAGGTGTCTGGACACAGTGATTTATACCTAGAGTACAAATTCTTTATTACTTTATCACATTATTACATCTGGACACAACGACTTATACCTAGAGTACAAATACTTTATTACTGCATTACATTATTACATCTGGACACAGTGATTTATACCTAAATGGTAAATGGTAAACCCTATGGTAACCCTAGCCTGGTAAACCCTCCCTCCGGAAATCTCATTTCCATTTGATTTCAGGAGTGAGTCTGGCATGAACGCCCTTTCTGCAATATTGGCTGTGTACGCCAAACTGACGAGCCTATCAGCGTCGTCGCACATCGTTCTGTGATTGACAGCGACAGCTGGCCAATCAGGTGGCGAGTACGAGTGAGCCCGAATGGGACCGAGTGCAGCCGACAAAAATGGAACGATCCGCCATTGTTTCTGTGGCCAGTTACTTTCGTTTTTAAAACGCTCTAAAACTTCTTTTTTGAGGCACGGAATTTACTTTTAAGATATCGTTTGGATAGGATTTAGTTGTTTAACTTCATATATGTGTTCAATTAATCATGACAGAGCCTATTTAAAAATGTAGAGAACCGGGAGGGGCGGGCAGTGCCACGCATTTATCCGAATAAGGCAACCTATTTTGGGCATGGCCGTCTCAAAAGTCCCATTGCGTCACATTAGTCTGGAGGTCTGCTGATTGGCTGGAGGGGAACAATGATCATTGGCTGAAGGGGTTGTCAGTCAACGGTATTACTCCCGTCCAACTCCAGCCCACAGCCAATATTGCAGAATGGGCGATCAGGCCAGACTCACTCCTGAAATCAAATGGAAATGAGATTTCCGGAGGGAGGGTTTACCAGGCTATAGTAACCCATGTAAAGATCTATTCTCTCCCTATCGGTTTACAACTCGTACGGCGCTGAGTCGACTAGCAGACCATCAGTCGGTCGGTGCGGGCACTCACTCCTGGAGGCGCTCGGGCGCGTCTCCTCGGCCTCAAGGTCTGCTGAGTCGGCGCGCCTCCGTCATGTACAATAACTATTATCACCATCTTGTGAGTTAAAAATACAGTGTTACTCTGCTCAGTTTGACTAACCGCTTCATTATCCAACCTGTCATAAAATACAGCGTTACTCTGCTCAGTTTGACTAACCGCTTCATTATCCAACCTGTTATACAATATTTCTCTCATATTATCCATTTTATTTTCAGCACTACTCAGCGTTTGCCTCGCATCAAAGCCCCGCCTCGCGCCTAATGTAGGTAGAGTACCTCTGTAGGAACATCTCATAGCGCCTCCTATAGGCGAAGCCGGCCCTCCTGACCCTCAGGTTATACGTAGGTATGTATATTCACCTGTTTCCTAGGCTGTGTGTTTTCCACTTCCTGTCGATTTCATTGGATATCATTAGTCATCTGACCGACTAACTGACAGACAGACAGTTAGTGTCTGGCTAGCAGAAAACAAACTGTCTCTCCACCTCGGCAAAACTGAGTCCATTCTTTTTGGGTCAAATGCCAAACTAAAGAAGTCCCCTGGGTTTAAAGTGGTGGTAGGTGACTGTGAAGTCACAACAAAGGAATCCATTACTTATTTGGGGTGCATTCTGGATAACAAGCCATCAGGAGAGAGTATGGCTCTAAAAGTAGTCTCAAAGGTAAGCCAAATAACTAAGTTTTTAGCTAGAATATCCAATCTTTTAGACACAAACACCCTAAAAACCCTGGCAGGGGCCCTTGTACAATGTCACTTTGACTATGCGTGTACATCCTGGTACACTGGCATTTCTATGGGCCTAAAGAAAAAACTTCAGACCTCTCAAAATAAATTGGTTAGAGTGATCTTGAAGTTGCATCCTAGAACTCATCTCCTCCATGCTCATTTCACCAGTCTTGGGTGGCTTAGAGTAGAGGAGAGAGTATCCCAGTTTAAAATGTGCTTGGTTCACAAAATTAGAAGTAATGCAGCGCCCAATTACTTCTGTGACTATTTTAACAAGGTCAGTGATACTCACAGCCATTTCACCAGGGGGAGCCCTACTGATTTTAAGCCCTACAAATTTCCCACCAATCTGGGAAAAACATCATTCCTTTACTCAGCAGCAGTTCAATGGAATGATTTGCCTTCCAGCCTCAAATTGACTGGTTCTTTTGACAATTTTAAAATGGCATTAAAGAGATGGTTGGCCATTAACATGATGTAACTTTTAAACAAAAACATTTAGATGTTTTTAAAAGTAAAAAAGAGAGAGGGATCTTAGTTTTTGTTTAGTTGATGTTTAGTCTTCTGTTTGTCCTTTTAGAATTTGTAAGTTTTATTTGGCCTTGTTTTATGTTTTTTATGTTATTATATTGTATTGTATTGTATTGTTGCTCCCTATGTCCCCTTTCCCAAAGGACCACAATAGAAACAAGCCTACGGGCTTTCTTGTGTTTTTTATCCTTTTGAATTTTAATATTCAATAAACTAATCAATCAATCAATCAAAAAAACTGTTTAATTAAATTTCATTGGATCAAATCGACAGGAAGTGGAAAACACACAGTGTAGGAAACGGGTAAATACAGTAGGTAGGTAGGTCTATAGGTAGGTTACCTCTGTAGGAACATCTCATAGCGCCTTCTATAGGCGAAGCCGGCCCTCCTGACCCTCAGGTTATAAGTAGGTATGTATATACAGTAGGTATGTATATACAGTAGGTATGTATATACAGTAGGTAGGTCTATAGATAGGTAGGTTACCTCTGTAGGAACATCTCATAGCGCCTCCTATAGGCGAAGCCGGCCCTCCTGACCCTCAGGTTCTCCATCAGACCCAGGTACTTGACCTGGTGACGGATCAGCACCTCATCAAAGCGGCCTGCAGGGGGAGACACACACAGCAAAGAGTGTCTGAACATAACATGAACACAACACTGATGACAGCTGTCTGTCACACACGTCTATGAACATATCTATGAACTCTATGAACAAAGTGTAATCTACAACACAATGTTATACTGATGTAGTGGGGGTCCCTGCTTCATCTGTCTCTCAGCTAAGGGGTCCCTGCTTCATCTGTCTCTCTCAGCTAAGGGGTCCCTGCTTCATCTGTCTCTCTCAGCTAAGGGGTCCCTGCTTCATCTCTCTCTCAGCTAAGGGGTCCCTGCTTCATCTGTCTCTCTCAGCTAAGGGGTCCCTGCTTCATCTGTCTCTCTCAGCTAAGGGGTCCCTGCTTCATCTGTCTCTCTCAGCTAAGGGGTCCCTGCTTCATCTGTCTCTCTCAGCTAAGGGGTCCCTGCTTCATCTGTCTCTCAGCTAAGGGGGTCATTGGCTTGAAAAACCTTGAAGACCCCTGATTTAAACCATATACTATCAACATAATAATAATAATATGTCCATTGAAACTATAGGATGTCAATGTAAACATTGAACGTAGCATTAGTCTAAATCATAGATTCTCAAAGTGGGGTCCGGGGACCCCCAGGGGTACTTGAGGGGGTTCCGGGGGGTCCCCAGCTAAATGATAGATAGAAACCAAATGGACCCTTATGGGTCTGTAACTCTGAGAGTGTCCAAATGGAACCAAATGGACCCTAACCCTGGTTCCATTTGTACACTCTCAGAGTTAAATTAACATTGATTTTACAATATGAATTGGGGTCCCAGAGATAGAAATGCCATTAAATGGGGGTCCGTAGCCCTAATGCATGTCAAACTGGGGGGTCCTTGAAATTAAAATGGTTGAGAATCACTGCTAGAGAGCCGTAAAAATCTTCTCTTATGGGGGGTCCCTGGCTTATCTTTTCAAATGGGGGTCCGCGGGCTAATAAGTGCCAATTTGGGGGTCCTTGACATGAAAAAGTTTGAGAACCACTGGTCTAAATAACATGTTATCTACGTTACATTGTAACCTTTACATATAAGACCTCATGGTGGTCAAAGCTAGGCAGTGTTGTGCCAGATGGGAAATGTTCAATTATTATCGTACACAGCCAAACAAGGTGTAAATAAATTTCACAGAAAAAATGCGTATTAATTCAAGAAACAACCTGGTTTGAGACTCATATGAGATACAATCAGACAACTTCCTGGACCTTACACACATAAAAGCTTGAAACTGGACTGGAAAGACGTGACCGGTGTTTTTAATGTCTCCAGGTACTGATCTAGGGTCAGATTTACTGATTTCCTGACTTATTTTGAAAAGACAAAATCGGATCCAACCGGAATCAGCAGCCAGAGGATTTTTGGGGCGAAATGATCGTACATTTGGGCATTTTTTTAATTATTGATCGAACATCGTACAGATAGTACAAATAGGATAATTATGGTACATCTGGTAACACTGAGGCTAGGTCTAGTGCTACGGGCTGTATTATGTAAATTGAGCAAAGCAAACATTTAGGAGAACAAACCAAACTAAACGCTAAGCGTCACAAAGTGGAAAACAGCCGTTAGTCTGTAGGAGTGAGTGAGAGATGAATGAACACAGACTGTATTGAACACACAGACAAAAGACTGAGTGTTCTACGGACGCTAACAAACAACATGCTAACAGTTACAGCTAGCCGCACACAGCTGCTATTGATGTGAACTGTAGACTGGACACACAGTGGCTTTTATAGCAATTATAAAAGCAATTAAAGATAAACCACTGTAGAGTAGACACACTGTGTATTACACACTTTTATTATGAACTAATGTTAATTAAGATATCAATTAACTCATGTTAATTAAGTGAAACAATACCCGATACCAGCAAATCACACTACAGTATTAATCTGATTGTATACCATGTTATGTAGACTATATTCAAATATAATTAATCATATTTTAACCATGATATATAGACTAAATTTAAATATAATTAATCAGATTTGATAACATGCTATTGTAGGCTAAAATAAAATAATGAATCAGATTTTAAAGGCCAAACTGTGGCCACACTTGCAGAAACAGCAAACAGGCAGAAATATCTAATAATTCAGCTCTAAATGCATCAACTGAAAATGAATAGAAATGGGTTGAATTTGCATCCAAGCAATAGATCCATTGACTTTTCTTTTGCTTTGTGTTGACAAATGTTGGGCACATGAATATTTTATCTGTAGTATTGTAATGGGATTTAGCATGAAGAATAAGACATTCTAATAACATATAAACAGGCTTTAGTTCCGTGTAAGTCTGCCTCTGAGCAGACGTGAGAAAGAGCGGGAAAACGGGGTAAAAGATTGAACCAGAAATTAGAAAGCTGTGTGGTCATGTGACCTTAAATCTAATAAACATCCATCATTTACACCTGGCTGTGAAGTAGGGAAGCTCATGGAGAGACAAAAAAATAAAAACTGTCCAAGTACAATGACTGTTATATCACAGCAAACGTACCCACGTCTATTTGATGGATAAAACCATGTGAATACTTTAGCAAAGGTATTGTCTTCATTTAAATATTATTCCAGACAGTTTAGTCTATAAATGGTGGCTGTGGGGTCAAATTAACCAAATGAACCAAATGAACCAATGGGTAAATTGAGCCAATTATTGTAATATTAATCACTATTCATATTCTGTATTATTTCTTTGCAACCCAAAGTATGCTGAATGACATTTCACTGTATTGTCCGATTCACTGCCTTTTGCCATTATTTTAATGTTGTTTTATGCTTCTGCTTTTCTTTGTTGCTTTGTTGTTAAATGAGTTGTGACATATTGTAATGTGATTCAAATGTTTGTTATCAGGGCGTCCTTTGAAAAAAGAGAGCTTGCTCTCAATGGGTTTCCCTGAATAAATAAAGGAAAAAGAAAGAAAGAAAGATCTACTGTAATCTGTATATTGAAACTATACACACTATAGGATATAGATCTACAAATGAACCTGGCATCTGTCTACATGACATGATATCTACATTAACATTTTTACCATTGCATTAGACTGCAAGGTCATCAAGGCTAGGTCTAGTGCTACAAGTCTACAGGTACAAGTACAAGTCTTTGGGCTATTCAAAAATAGCAGATCTACAAGCTCATAGTGCGGCACCGAGTGCCGCACTATGAGCTTGTAGATCTGCTATTTTTGAGAAATCGTGAAAGTGTGCGCACATCTTTGAATATACATATTTTTAATTTATTTTATTAACTCCAATCTTTGCCTCTGGGGGGTCCCTGGAACAACATATTTTGAGATGGGGGTCGGCGGCCAAATACATATCATTTTGGGGGTCCTTGACATGAAAAAGTTTGAGAACCACTGATATAGAAACATAGGTTTTTTCAGAAAACTGTTAGGATTTAGAAGACATTTTGCAGAATCGGAACCTCAGGCCTCAATGGGTTAAGGCAGGGGTCTTCAACAGGGGGTCCGGGACCCCTAGGGGGGTCCTCGGAGTTACTACAGGGGGTCCGCCAAAATCTTTGCGTGATATATATATTTTTTCCCTCAACTTGAACCCTAGCATCCCTATTCTGAAGAGAACTTTAGCCAAAACGTTGTGAGCTTGTAGATCGGCTATTTTTTGGCAAAGAGGTAAGTATACAAAGAAAAGTTTTTCTATTTTATACAATGTAGAGGGGGTCCCTGCTTCATCTCTCTTTCAGTTAGGGGGTCCTTGGCCTGAAAAGGTTGAAGACCCCTGGGTTAAGGTTAGGGTTAGGGTTAGTTTAGGGTTAGGGTTAGTTTAGGGTTAGGGTTAGTTTAGGGTTAGGGTTAGTTTAGGGTTAGGGTTAGTTTAGGGTTAGGGTTAGTTTAGGGTTAGGGTTAGTTTAGGGTTAAGGTTAGGTTTAGTTTAGGGTTCTTACCTGCTTGTTTGGAGTCATTGGGTTTGATACAGCGGACGTAGGACGGCTCCTTAGACATCAGGATCTCCATTAGTTTCGCCAGACTGGCTTTGAACTGTGTGGCTGCCTATAGGGCAGACACAACCACTAATATTAATAATAAATAACTATAAACTACTTATAAATACACTAACTGACTGCCTATAGGGCAGACACAACCACTAATATTAATAATAAATAACTATAAACTACTTATAAAAACACTAACTAACAGTCTGGATGGCAGACACAAGCACTAATTAATATTAAATAAATATAAACTATAAATAAATAATCAAGGGATGAAATGCTGGGTAAAAAAACATCAGAGTCAAAATCAGAATGAGGGTGTAAACAAGAGAGAGAGAGTCTGACTGACTGGTCCCACTGACCAGCCTCTGTGTGTGTGTGTGTGTGTGTGTGTGTGTGTGTGTGTGTGTGTGTGTGTGTGTGTGTGTGTGTGTGTGAAGGGCAGATATTTGTCAGGACATTCTCCAGCCTGTAGGAAGATGGAGAGAATCCCCATCATTCTGCCCACCGGACGGACAGGGAGACACTGTGTGTGTGTGTGTGTGTGTGTGTGTGTGTGTGTGTGTGTGTGTGTGTGTGTGTGTGTGTGTGTGTGTGTGTGTGTGTGTGTGTGTTCACAGCACACAAAGGCCCTCATTTATCAATGAAGTGTAAAAACAGCTTATATTTGACCTTACGCCAAAGTCCAAGTGACATTTATCAAGCCTTCCTCTACAGCCAATCCTATCGTCCATTTGGTCTGAGCGTTGATACATGTGACGTCATTTAATTAACACGCCCCTTAACTATGCTCCAAACGCCCCCATGTTACCTTCATGTTACCACATGAACAACCAGAACACCACCAATACATAGTATGGAGAAGAGTTTCCCCCCCTCCCACCTTACTGCCTGTCAAGTCTCTCTCTCACACACACACACACACACACACACACACACACGGACGGAGGAGACACACACACACACGCACACACACACACACGGACGGACGGACGGACGGACGGACGGACGGAGACACACACACACACACACACACACACACACACGGACGGACGGACGGACGGAGACACACACACACACACACACACACACACACACGGACGGACGGACGAACGGACGGAGACACACACACACACACACACACACACACACACACACACACACACACACAAGCCCAACTGTGTCTTTCATGTAATCCGTAACGGTACAATCTTTATCAAGTAGGATAGTGGCCCATACATGAATGACAGATTATGACACCAATCACATATAGCTACACTAAAATAAAACAGTCATGTATTCCCTGTGAGACTGGGGCTGCAGTGAGTCCTGTGTCGCCACGTTAATGAGAGATAACCTGGCCTGGAGAGGCACTCATAATGTGAACGTTTATGGAGTGACTGATGAATGAATGCATAAACATTAATGGATGAAGGCTGGTGTGTGTTGGGACGGTTATAAAAGTCCAATCTCCTGCGATGGTCCAAATGAATCCACAGCATGAAGAATAACCACAAAATTGTATATATTATATCCATTTAAATCGTTTGTCTGGCTGTGTTTATAAACAAACACAGCAGATCGACCAGCAGAGATCAGCAGAGAGCGGAGATCGACCTCTGCGCTCTCTCTCTCTCGGTCCAAACGTCCAAACGTCATATCCGGCTGCGTATTTCTGCCGCTCTTCCACAGGCCATCTTATCTTAACTTAGCTTATGATGGGGTTTCAGATCGTTGGTAAACACAACGACGATCACTGTTCGTCATCCAGACTAAAGAAAATGGAACCGGAACTTTCCGTTCGTGTTTTATACTGTGTGAAAAAAAATGTTTTTTTCCCTATTTTGGCCTAAAATCAAATCTTTAAGATAAAACCGAGAACCGGAATCGAAACCCCAATGAATCTGCATCCGGGTGAGTGTGAAGTGAACAAAAAGAGAAACTGATGGTGAAAAATACACAGAACAGCGCGATCACCGATTGAACAATGAAAAAGCTATCGGCGTGTCTAACGCGTCGACGGCCAAGTGGACCAAGTAGCGATTGACTCGAAAACGCGTCGACGGCAGTCAAAGAGTTAAAGACGTTTGTTTAAATGAGTTTATAACATGTTATATTTTACATTTATTAGTGTAGATATATATACATGTTGGAGTGGATAACATGTGTCCAGATGCCTGTCAGACAGTCACAATCACAACAAGACAATGCTGCTCCACAGGTATAAGTAGAACAAACGGGTGTAGCCAACGTCAACAACTGCAACTCAATGTCAGGATATATTGATAAATGCAGAAAGTTGCGGTGATCTCACCGTACGCCCATTATTTGGTCTGCACCGCGTTGATAAATGAGGGCCAGTGTGTGTGTGTGTGTGTGTGTGTGTGTGCGTCTCTCTCACGGTTTCAGGGCGTTTCCGATCTGTAAGCTCCTCCTTCTCAAAGCACTGGTTCAGGATCTTGTTCTCCGACATACACATCACCTACACACACACACACACACACACACACACACACACACACACACACACACACACACACACACACACACACACACACACACACACACACAATAAGGATAGGCAATGCTTGTATATCATTGTTAGTCTTTAAATGTTTGGATGAATTGAATACACACACACGTGACCTTAATGGAAACAAGTCACAGTGCTTTCTTGGGTTTTAATCCTTTTAGCATCCTTTGTATGGAACTGTACCTCTGTGTGTTTAGACACACTGTTAACTATTCAATCAATCAATCAATCAAAATAAATCCAGCTTCTAAAGGAAGTGAAAGGAAGCAGTGATTAGACTGTGATTAGTCTGTCATAGGAAGTAAGGGTTTATTTAGTTTTTACATGGATGCATGATATATAATTTATTGGTTTGTCCACCAGAGAGTAAATATGCTTATATAACATTTATAGAATCTTACTGCAGTTATGTGAAGACCCAAATCTTCAGTCATTTTTGTTGTTTTGTTTTGTTTTGACTAAACTGCCCACAAAACGTTCGGAAACTCAACTTCGGTCGATTATTTCTCCCCTTTAAATAATACCAATTGGTATTGTGTTGATATAGTATATCTTTTTTTTTCCCCGTTTAGCTGTGTTGCTCATTCCACAAATGTGTGATCCTTACAAGCTGTACCTCGTTGTAAAGGTGACTTAAGGCCACGTTTAGATGAGGACACCATGGATTAAAGCAACATTAAATCTCACGACTGAAAATGTCCTAATGTGTGATTTGTGAAACCGTGTGTCACACACACTAGCGCCGATTCCTAAACAAATCAACAGTCAAATTTGGATGCTTTAGTAATAGTGTTCCTGCTGTTCTACATACTGCCAACCATGTGAAGAAATCACAGATTCAGGCTTTAACCTTTATCCGAGACGATTAAGATATTATGGAAGATGCTTCTGAACATATTGCTAGTTTGACCACTTCAAATGCTCTAATCTTAAAATAACCGAAAATAGCCTTTCTACAAGCTCTCAATGCGTCGCAGACGCATTGAGAGCTTGTAGATCGGCTATTTTTGCTGCGCAACATGCTTCCATAGAAGACATTCTGGCTTCCATGGAATCCACATGACTGAAATCAGTCTTGGCGACTGAGAACTTTAATCCATGGGACACTCTCTAGTGAAAACGTCAACGTGTCGTTGCGTTCTCACTTTTTATTTAGCATTTAGACGGTGACTCACCACTGATTGAAAAGGGTTTTGGGCTTGTTTTTAAAGTGTAGTTACTTTTGGGGTTTTTGATTGTATTATTGTTTAAACAGTTCTCAGACATGTGCATGTCAAATGATTGTATTTCTTCGCAGACCCCCATCTGAATGAATAAATATATATGGTGAAAATAGCCGATCTACAAGCTCACAGTGAGCTTGTACATCTGCTATTTTCAAAAAGATCTTGAAAAGAAATAGTGAAATAATACTTGGAATTTAACCCTATGATATATTGATATCATAATGATGTAATTGTATCATAATTAGTTATCATTAGTTAATGATCAAAATGAGTCTAAAGTCTCACCTCCTTCAGGTTCCGGAAGAGAAGGTCATTGTTCTTGTCCAAAAATCCTGGAGAGAAAGACTAATATCATTATTATTATTATTATTATTATCATCATCATCATTATTATTACTAGTAGTAGTATTATTAAAGAAGTAGTTCACCCAAAACATTACTTATTTTCTATCAATTACATAACCCATGAAGCCTTGAATTCATGGAGATTTATTTGTTTTTGTCGCATTCTAAGACTGTAATTTGATGACCAACAAATTATTGTTGTAGGAATGCGACAAAAAATAAATACGTAGAGAAGAGTCTAGGACGAGCGTTGTCCAGGGTGTTTTAGAGAAGAGAGAAGAGTCTAGGACGTGTGGAGCGTTGTCCAGAGTGTTTTAGAGAAGAGAGAAGAGTCTGGGACATGTGGAGCGTTGTCCAGAGTGTTTTAGGGAAGAGAGAAGAGTCTAGGACGTGTGGAGCGTTGTCCAGGGTGTTTTAGAGAAGAGAGAAGAGTCTGGGACATGTGGAGCGTTGTCCAGAGTGTTTTAGAGAAGAGAGAAGAGTGTAAGACATGTGGAGCGTTGTCCAGGGTGTTTTAGAGAAGAGAGAAGAGTCTAGGACGTGTGGAGCGTTGTCCAGAGTGTTTTAGAGAAGAGAGAAGAGTCTAGGACATGTCGAGCGTTGTCCAGGGTGTTTTAGAGAAGAGAGAAGAGTCTAGGACGTGTGGAGCGTTGTCCAGAGTGTTTTAGAGAAGAGAGAAGAGTCTAGGACGTGTGGAGCATTGTCCAGGGTGTTTTAGAGAAGAGTCTGGGACATGTGGAGCGTTGTCCAGAGTGTTTTAGAGAAGAGAGAAGAGTGTAGGACATGTGGAGCGTTGTCCAGGGTGTTTTAGAGAAGAGAGAAGAGTCTAGGACGTGTGGAGCGTTGTCCAGAGTGTTTTAGAAAAGAGAAAAGAGTCTAGGACGTGTGGAGCGTTGTCCAGCGTGTTTTAGAGAAGAGAGAAGAGTCTAGGACGCGTGGAGCGTTGTCCAGAGTTTTTTAGAGAAGAGAGACGAGTCTAGGACGCGTGGAGCGTTGTCCAGAGTGTTTTAGAGAAGAGAGAAGAGTCTAGGACGCGTGGAGCGTTGTCCAGAGTGTTTTAGAGAAGAGAGAAGAGTCTAGGACGCGTGGAGCGTTGTCCAGGGTGTTTTAGAGAAGAGAGAAGAGTCTAGGACGCATGGAGCGTTGTCCAGAGTGTTTTAGAGAAGAGAGAAGAGTCTAGGACGCGTGGAGCGTTGTCCAGAGTGTTTTAGAGAAGAGAGAAGAGTGTAGGACGTGTGGAGCGTTGTCCAGGGTGTTTTAGAGAAGAGAGAAGAGTCTAGGACGTGTGGAGCGTTGTCCAGAGTGTTTTAGAGAAGAGAGAAGAGTCTAGGACGTGTGGAGCGTTGTCCAGAGTGTTTTAGAGAAGAGAGAAGCGTCTAGGACGTGTGGAGCGTTGTCCAGAGTGTTTTAGAGAAGAGATAAGAGTCTAGGACGTGTGGAGCGTTGTCCAGGGTGTTTTAGAGAAGAGAGAAGAGTCTAGGACGTGTGGAGCGTTGTCCAGGGTGTTTTAGAGAAGAGAGAAGAGTCTAGGACGTGTGAAGCGTTGTCCAGAGTGTTTTAGAGAAGAGATAAGACTCTAGGACGTGTGGAGCGTTATCCAGGGTGTTTTAGAGAAGAGAGAAGAGTCTAGGACGTGTGGAGCGTTATCCAGAGTGTTTTAGAGAAGAGAGAAGAGTCTAGGACGTGTGGAGCGTTGTCCAGGGTGTTTTAGAGAAGAGTCTGGGACATGTGGAGCGTTGTCCAGAGTGTTTTAGAGAAGAGAGAAGGGTGTAGGACATGTGGAGCGTTGTCCAGGGTGTTCTAGAGAAGAGAGAAGAGTCTAGGACGTGTGGAGCGTTGTCCAGAGTGTTTTAGAAAAGAGAAAAGAGTCTAGGACGTGTGGAGCGTTGTCCAGAGTGTTTTAGAGAAGAGAGAAGAGTCTAGGACGCGTGGAGCGTTGTCCAGAGTTTTTTAGAGAAGAGAGACGAGTCTAGGACGCGTGGAGCGTTGTCCAGAGTGTTTTAGAGAAGAGAGAAGAGTCTAGGACGCGTGGAGCGTTGTCCAGAGTGTTTTAGAGAAGAGAGAAGAGTCTAGGACGCGTGGAGCGTTGTCCAGGGTGTTTTAGAGAAGAGAGAAGAGTCTAGGACGCATGGAGCGTTGTCCAGAGTGTTTTAGAGAAGAGAGAAGAGTCTAGGACGCGTGGAGCGTTGTCCAGAGTGTTTTAGAGAAGAGAGAAGAGTGTAGGACGTGTGGAGCGTTGTCCAGGGTGTTTTAGAGAAGAGAGAAGAGTCTAGGACGTGTGGAGCGTTGTCCAGAGTGTTTTAGAGAAGAGAGAAGAGTCTAGGACGTGTGGAGCGTTGTCCAGAGTGTTTTAGAGAAGAGAGAAGCGTCTAGGACGTGTGGAGCGTTGTCCAGAGTGTTTTAGAGAAGAGAGAAGAGTCTAGGACGTGTGGAGCGTTGTCCAGGGTGTTTTAGAGAAGAGAGAAGAGTCTAGGACGTGTGGAGCGTTGTCCAGGGTGTTTTAGAGAAGAGAGAAGAGTCTAGGACGTGTGAAGCGTTGTCCAGAGTGTTTTAGAGAAGAGTCTAGGACGTGTGGAGCGTTGTCCAGGGTGTTTTAGAGAAGAGAGAAGAGTCTAGGACGTGTGGAGCGTTATCCAGAGTGTTTTAGAGAAGAGAGAAGAGTCTAGGACGTGTGGAGCGTTGTCCAGGGTGTTTTAGAGAAGAGAGAATAGTCTAGGACGTGTGGAGCGTTGTCCAGAGTGTTTTAGAAAAGAGAAAAGAGTCTAGGACGTGTGGAGCGTTGTCCAGAGTGTTTTAGAGAAGAGAGAAGAGTCTAGGACGCGTGGAGCGTTGTCCAGAGTTTTTTAGAGAAGAGAGACGAGTCTAGGACGCGTGGAGCGTTGTCCAGAGTGTTTTAGAGAAGAGAGAAGAGTCTAGGACGCGTGGAGCGTTGTCCAGAGTGTTTTAGAGAAGAGAGAAGAGTCTAGGACGCGTGGAGCATTGTCCAGGGTGTTTTAGAGAAGAGAGAAGAGTCTAGGACGCACGGAGCGTTGTCCAGAGTGTTTGCGTTGTCCAGAGTGTTTTAGAGAAGAGAGAAGAGTCTAGGACGTGTGGAGCGTTGTCCAGGGTGTTTTAGAGAAGAGAGAAGAGTCTAGGACGTGTGGAGCGTTGTCCAGGGTGTTTTAGAGAAGAGAGAAGAGTCTAGGACGTGTGAAGCGTTGTCCAGGGTGTTTTAGAGAAGAGAGAAGAGTCTAGGACGTGTGGAGCGTTGTCCAGGGTGTTTTAGAGAAGAGAGAAGAGTCTAGGACGTGTGGAGCGTTATCCAGAGTGTTTTAGAGAAGAGAGAAGAGTCTAGGACGTGTGGAGCGTTGTCCAGGGTGTTTTAGAGAAGAGAGAATAGTCTAGGACGTGTGGAGCGTTGTCCAGGGTGTTTTAGAGAAGAGAGAAGAGTCTAGGACGTGTGGAGCGTTGTCCAGAGTGTTTTAGAGAAGAGAGAAGAGTCTAGGACGTGTGGAGCGTTGTCCAGAGTGTTTTAGAGAAGAGAGAAGAGTGTAGCTTTTGAGTAATGTCATTGTGCTTCTCCTCCAATGGTGATATATGTCTGCTGTATACTTTTTCTCTGAGAAGCATTGTGTTTTTGTTTTGTTTCTGTTTCTAATTATTGAATGTTTTTTGCTGTTTTTTTTATTTATGCTGCATGTTAAGCACTTTGTGAGTCCTCTCTGTGAAAAGTGCTATACAAATAAAATTTACTTACTTACTTACTAGGACATGTGGAGCGTTGTCCAGGGTGTTTTAGAGAAGAGAGAAGAGTCTAGGACGTGTGGAGCGTTGTCCAGGGTGTTTTAGAGAAGAGTGAAGAGTCTAGGACGTGTGGAGCGTTGTCCAGAGTGTTTTAGAGAAGAGAGAAGAGTCTAGGACGCGTGGAGCGTTGTCCAGAGTGTTTTAGAGAAGAGAGACGAGTCTAGGACGCGTGGAGCGCTGTCCAGAGTGTTTTAGAGAAGAGAGAAGAGTCTAGGACGCGTAGAGCGTTGTCCAGAGTGTTTTAGAGAAGAGAGAAGAGTCTAGGACGTGTGGAGCGTTGTCCAGAGTGTTTTAGAGAAGAGAGAAGAGTCTAGGACGCGTGGAGCGTTGTCCAGAGTGTTTTAGAGAAGAGAGAAGAGTCTAGGACGTGTGGAGCGTTGTCCAGAGTGTTTTAGAGAAGAGAGAAGAGTCTAGGACGTGTGGAGCGTTGTCCAGGGTGTTTTAGAGAAGAGAGAAGAGTCTAGGACGTGTGGAGCGTTGTCCAGGGTGTTTTAGAGAAGAGATTAGAGTCTAGGACGTGTGGAGCGTTGTCCAGGGTGTTTTAGAGAAGAGAAAAGAGTCTAGGACGTGTGGAGCGTTGTCCAGGGTGTTTTAGAGAAGAGAGAAGAGTCTAGGACGTGTGGAGCGTTGTCCAGGGTGTTTTAGAGAAGAGAGAAGAGTCTAGGACGTGTGGAGCGTTGTCCAGAGTTTTATAGAGAAGAGAGAAGAGTCTAGGACGTGTGGAGCGTTGTCCAGAGGGTTTTAGAGAAGAGAGAAGAGTCTAGGACGTGTGGAGCGTTGTCCAGAGTGTTTTAGAGAAGAGAGAAGAGTCTAGGACATGTGGAGCGTTGTCCAGGGTGTTTTACAGAAGAGAGAAGAGTCTAGGACATGTGGAGCGTTGTCCAGAGTGTTTTAGAGAAGAGAGAAGAGTCTAGGACATGTGGAGCGTTGTCCAGAGTGTTTTAGAGAAGAGAGAAGAGTCTAGGACATGTGGAGCGTTGTCCAGAGTGTTTTAGAGAAGAGAGAAGAGTCTAGGACGTGTGGAGCGTTGTCCAGAGTGTTTCAGAGAAGAGAGAAGAGTCTAGGACGTGTGGAGCGTTGTCCAGAGAAGAGAGAAGAGTCTAGGACGTGTGGAGCGTTGTCCAGAGTGTTTTAGAGAAGAGAGAAGAGTCTAGGACGTGTGGAGCGTTGTCCAGAGTGTTTTAGAGAAGAGAGAAGAGTCTAGGACGTGTGGAGCGTTGTCCAGAGTGTTTTAGAGAAGAGAGAAGAGTCTAGGACGTGTGGAGCGTTTTCCAGAGTGTTTTAGAGAAGAGAAAAGAGTCTAGGACGTGTGGAGCGTTGTCCAGGGTGTTTTAGAGAAGAGAGAAGAGTCTAGGACGTGTGGAGCGTTGTCCAGAGTGTTTTAGAGAAGAGAGAAGAGTCTAGGACGTGTGGAGCGTTGTCCAGAGTGTTTTAGAGAAGAGAGAAGAGTCTAGGACGTGTGGAGCGTTGTCCAGAGTGTTTTAGAGAAGAGAGAAGAGTCTAGGACGTGTGGAGCGTTGTCCAGAGTGTTTTAGAGAAGAGAAAAGAGTCTAGGACGTGTGGAGCGTTGTCCAGGGTGTTTTAGAGAAGAGAGAAGAGTCTAGGACGTGTGGAGCGTTGTCCAGGGTGTTTTAGAGAAGAGAGAAGACTCTAGGACGTGTGGAGCGTTGTCCAGAGTGTTTTAGAGAAGAGAGAAGAGTCTAGGACGTGTGGAGCGTTGTCCAGAGTGTTTTAGAGAAGAGAAAAGAGTCTAGGACGTGTGGAGCGTTGTCCAGGGTGTTTTAGAGAAGAGAGAAGAGTCTAGGACGTGTGGAGCGTTGTCCAGGGTGTTTTAGAGAAGAGAGAAGAGTCTAGGACGTGTGGAGCGTTGTCCAGAGTGTTTTAGAGAAGAGAGAAGAGTCTAGGACGTGTGGAGCGTTGTCCAGAGTGTTTTAGAGAAGAGAGAAGACCTCTCAGCATAGGGACACACATTTACACATAACAGCCACCTCTCAGCATAGGGACACACATTAACACGGACACACATTATCACATAACACCCACCGTTAACATTGTAGTTGACCTCTCCAGCGTAGTGCAGCAGTCTGAACTCGTCTCGACCCATCAGCTTACGAGTTTTACCATCCGCCAGTTTGTGACTGCAGAGAAACAACACACACATGAACACACATAAACACACACACACACACACACACACACACACACACACACACACACACACACACACACACACACACACACACACACACACACACACACACACACACACACACACACACACACACACACACACACAGTTTGTGACTGCAGAGAAACACAACACAAACATACATCCACGTTTTTTTTAAGGTTTTCTTTATTATAAATGTAAGAATGTTGTTTCATTGTGTTGGCTTTGGTTCATTCATGGGATGCTGATCCCCCCTGGCTGGGTTTATGATGTTCTAACAGCCCCAAACACACCAGGACACATCCCAGTGCTTCAACAGGAACTATTTAACAAGCAACAGTTGTTTTTACCAGGTGCTCGAAGAGCGCCGGGTCTACAGACAGGCTGGGACATAGTCCGACACCTAAGTGACACCTAAGTGTCATTGGCTGTCCTGGCTGTCCTTCACTCCTTTAAGCCAATGGCGACACGAATGGGGAGACGGCCCGCCCCCCGCAGTAACCGTGCTCCGCTCCGCCCCCCTCATTCACAGACAAGTGCAAGTTTTACTGCAGCCTCAGGCAGGAGGGTTAGCCTAAATGCTAGCGTGCTTCATTAGACCTAGTTTACCTATTAAGTTATTATTTGGCCATGTTCACACTGACTTCAATCTTAGCTATTGTTGGGAAGACCCGTGTGGTGTCACAAAATGTTGCCACCACTTATACAAAAAACATTAGAGCGTTTAGCGTCGCAGATTCTGTTGCCAGGTTTGGCGAGAGAAACAAGCAATCCGAAAAACAAGTAATCAGGTCTATGAAAACACACACACACACACACACACACACACACACACACACACACACACACACACACACACACACACACACACACACACACACACACACACACACACACACACACACACACACACACACACACACACACACACACACACAGCACCCGGTGGGCCGCTGGGCCAGTGGGCCACCCAAAAAGAAAAAAGAAAAACAACGTTTTTTTTTGGGAATGAAAGGATATTGAACAGGAAGTGAACAGGAAGTGAACAGGAAGTGAACAGGAAGTGAACAGGAAGTGAACTAACGTGACGAGGTGGGCGTGGCCTCCGACCGTGTCCTCCAGTTTCTCCAGGAAGGTGATGTCACTGGCGTCTCCGGGGCGGAGACACTCCTCGTCCTATCAGAGAGAGAGAGAGAGAGAGGACGTTATAGAAGACATAAAGACCAGGGTAGAGACACTCCTCGTCCTATCAGATAAGATATGAGACGTTACGATAAGATATAAGAGAGGACGTTATGAAGGTGATGTCACTGGTGTGGTTAAATTCTGTTTCTAACCAGGTGTAATGACAGTTTGTTATCACATTCATCCAGTGTGAACCCAGATCACTTTTCAACCCGCAAGACCAGCAGAGCCCAGTCATCCACAAACTAGTCTCGCGTAGCCAGACCCAACTGAAAATGAAAAACAGCGACCTCTGCTGTTTGTTCTATGTCTGTTGGGTCTGGCAGGAAGCAAACGAAACACCAGTGCGCAAGGAAACCGGGGTTTGTGTCTGCCTTCAGCGCGACTATGTTTTCATAGTTGGTGCGACTATGTTTTCATTCCCACTAACAATATTTCTACACAGAACACTAACACAAATTCTCCCAGAGAACATGGATGGTTTTGGTTATAAGCCCACTTGTTTCTATGATGAAAGAGCAAGTTAAAATGTGAATATCTTTCTGTGGTTTTGTCTGCTCCGAGGACGCTATTGTTAAATTAATTTCGGTTAGTTTCGAGGGGGGAAGGGTGGACGGACACGTGAATCCCGCCCACTACATTTGATTGGCTAAAGCGCGGCCTGCTTCCTGATCTGAAGGCACACCCACTTGAAACCAATGCGCACGGGTTGTCAACACGGCTACCGACAGATTCCAACGCAGAGCAGAATCTGTTCTTGAGAGATTATCCACGAACAGGAACAAGTTGCAGTCACAGTGATGTCATGTCATTTACATATGGAACAGTAAAGGCCCTAGTATGCTTCCTTGTGGAAGGGGGGTTGGGGGGGGAGGCCGTTCACCTCCACCACCTGTTCTCTCCCCTCCAGGTAGCAGCAGCTCACTGATGATGTACCATCAAAACCAATTGCTTTCAGCTTATCATATCAAATTTTTGAGCGGTGCAACCGCTCCTATAAGAGGGTTTAGGGCCCATCCGTGGTGAAAGTTTTTCTTTCCGTCGTGAAAATTTGTCTTTCGCTGTGACGCCATGCTGTGGAAAACACGCCCCAATCACAGCACGTCCTGCATAGGTGTGAACGTTTTCCCGCCTATGCAGGACGTGCTGCGATTGGCTAGCGAGACACATGATGAAATTAACTTCAAGCTTCACAGACGTGCTGTGATTGGCTAGCGAGACGCATGATGAAATTAACTTCAAGCTTCACAGACGCGCTGTGATTGGCTAGCGAGACGCATGATGAAATTAATAATAATGTAAAAAATGTAAGCACGTCACTTCGCAGGACGTGCTGTGATTGGCTACCGAGATGCATGATGAAATTAATAACTCATAAATAGCACCGCTCACTTCACACTGGGTGTGATTTTTTAAACACATCATCAGTTGTCACCATGGTGAGTTTAAAATCATCTTTGCGTACACCTAGGTTGTTGTAGAATGGATGTACGCAATGGAGTTAAGAGGTTTAGTCAGAAGAGCTTTTTAATACTTTTCATTGGTTCAATATTTGTAAAACCCACACACAGACGTACAGGGTGTTCAGTAGCACTGATTTATTAAAGACAATAAAAAACGTTGAAACATTAGTTAGCTGGTTGGAACCCAACCCGCCTCAACCCACCCCGCGAACCCATATATAAATCTATGGCTCAACCCGCCACGCGACCCGCGACGATTTCTTTTTTATTCTGTAAAATCATGGTTAGAAAATAATCCCCAAGTGTATTCAAACTGTTTTATTGTTATTATTCTTATTCTTATTAGGAATAAAGACAAAACAAGAGCATGTGATTTTTTATTTATTTTTTTGCGTGTGAGAGCGGCTGACCCGCTCACCCGCAGCCCGCATAATTGCCGCTGAGATTGTGACTCGACCCACCCGCGCCGCGGGTTGACCCGCGGGTCCCGGGTCAACCCGCGCATCACTAGTGTCTGGGTCTCCAAGCTGTTTGTCTGTCTGGTTAGGTTTCGCTGTATTCTCACTAGGATAGAGATTATAATATACATATCATGTATAAATAATATAATGATAATTTCTCACCAAGATAGAGATGATTCCTTTGAACTTCTCCTCCACCAGATCACAGATGATCTTGTTGTTGAAGTACTGCACTGGTTCCCACTGAAATAATCATAATAAAAATATGAATATTAATGATATTAATAATAAGTACTGCACTGGCTCCCACTGGAAACAATCATAATAAAAATATGAATATTAATGATATTAATAATAAGTACTGCACTGGTTCCCACTGGAAACAATCATAATAAAATAAAAATATGAATATTAATGATATTAATAATAAGTACTGCACGGGTTCCCACTGGATTGATTGATTGATTGATGTACTTTATTTAGTAAGACATGAGAACAACAGTACATGGAAGTACAAATTCACAATACAAGGTCTACTAAACTGGAAGACTCATTAAGCACTGAGCTTGTTTAAGATGAGATCCCCATGCACACAAATCATGATGACATATAAGAGACAGACAGATATACACACTACTATACAGAATGTCATACAATCAGTTTACAGGTTACTGGTATGAAGAGTGAGAAATATGTACAAAAGAAGAAGGAGAGGGGGGGGGGGGTAGGTTAGGTTAGGACTTAGACAGGGGCAATTTTCCAATTGCAGCCTCCTGAAGGTGTATCTTTAGGGCAGTTTTGAAGGAGAGTAAGGTTTTACACTCCTTTACTCCTTTTGGTAGGGCGTTCCACACAATCATAATAATAATATTAATGTTAATAATAATATTAATAAGTACTGCATTGGTTCCCACTGGAAACAATAACAACAAATCAATAATAACTAGAAGCATGTTCTCCTCAGAGCACAGGTCTCTGCCAGGCTAGGTAGTGTAGAAGTCAATCTTAGGCAGATCTACAAATGAACATAGCATCTGTCTACATAAGCGTGTGTATTTCCGGTAGGAGACTCAAAGAGTCTACTTTGTGTCTCCTACCGGATACATTAGCATCTTTACAAACAAGTAAACAAAAAAATCCCCATGAATTCAAGGTTTCATGGGGTGTTTAATTGATAGAAAATGTCATTTTTTTTGGGTGAACTAGTCCTTTAACATTTGCATAAGACTGCAAGGTCATCAAGGCTAGAGCCATGCTGTTCTTCTTCTACATATTATTATCATAATCATATTTAATGTAATCATGTTACACTATGTTCAGAATGACAAGCATGCTGGAATTCTGCTCCCACACACACACACACACACACACACACACACACACACACACACACACACACACACACACACACACACACACACACACACACACACACACACACACACACACACAGCTGCAGATTTCCCAAGACAAGACTGTTGCAACAACAGCAGACATGAAGCGTGCACACACACACACACACACACACACACACACACACACACACAAACACACACTCTCTCACTCATGCACACACACACACACACACACACACACACACACACACACACACGCACACAGAGAGAGTGGTTTTCCAAGAAAAGAGTGTTTACAACAACACCAGACATGCCAACACTAGAGGCAAGGAGTTACTTAACACACACACACACACACACACACACACACACACACACACACACACACACACACACACACACACACACACACACACACACACACACACACACACACACACACACACACACACACACACACACACACACACACACACACACAGCCTCCCAGAGTTGAATGGACTCTTTGACTAAACAGTGGTGAGTCTCTCTCTCTCTCTCTCTCTCTGCTATACAATACAAATATTCAAAGGAAAGTAAATACTGTATTCTGTCTTGTAGAGGAGGGTGTGTGTGTGTGTGTGTGTGTGTGTGTGGGAGGGGGGGGGGTGTTGGGGGTTCTGCTGCAGAGAAAGACAGAACGGCCACAGAGGAAACAGGTAGGCCTTACGCCACCTTCTGGACAGCTGGGGGACTACAGTTATATGAAAAGGGAAGAATAGCCTTCTGGAGCTTTTATTAATTTATTATGAATTGTTCATTAACTTATTGGCCACGGTGGGACTGTAGAGCAGTGTTGCCAGTGTTTTACGAGAGAAACAAGCAACCAGGTATATTTGAAAACAAGCCCAAAAGAGAGAGAGAGAGAGCGAGAGCGAGAGCGAGAGCGAGAGAGAGAGAGAGAGAGTGACATACACAGAGAGTGATACAGGCAGGCAGGCAGGCAGGCAGACAGGTACAGACAGACAGACATGTCTCACCGTGATTCCCTCAGCCTCATACTCCTCTTGTTCAGACTTCAGGGTTAACTCTATGAAGAGCTGCTGTAGTTTCTCATTACAGTAGTTTATACAGAACTGTTCAAAACTGAGACATTAACATATTCATTAATTCATGCAGAAAGTGAAACACATTCATTAAAATCCATATCGACTTATTCAGCTCTTACAGTATGTATCTTAAATATATTATTATTAGGACCGGCACTTTATCGCGTTAATTGCGATCAATTAATTACAGAAAAATTATCGATGCGGGTCACATGCGGGCAATTTTTATCAATAATTAATTAAACGACTATAAAACAACAGTAACAACAACACACTCTACCAGCCTCCAGTGGTGGAAAATAGCAGATCTACATGCTCACAATGCTTTGCGCTTGTAGATCTGCTATTTTCACATAGTTAATGTATGTTTTATAATAATAATCGAAATCTACAAAGTAACTAGTAACTAAAGTTTTCAAATAATTGTGGTGGAGTAAAAGTACAATATTTGCCTCTGAGATGTAGTGGAGAAGTAAAAGTATTGAAAATTGTAAATACTCAAGAGTCAAGTGTAAATACCTCAACATTGTGTTGTATGTATGTACATAAAGACGTATGTCAAAATCCATTTGAAAAAAATGCTTTTCACTGTTCTCAGGTCAAATATTGATATGCGATTAAAATGCAATTAATTGCGATTAATTAATTACAAAGCCTCTAATTAATTAGATTCATTTTTATAATCGAGTCCCAGCCCTAATTATTATGATCTGTTTATATGTGCAGTAGGTCTAGAGATCTACTCAGGACATTCAATAGACAATAGATATACAAGATGTATTGACCATGTTATCAATGGAAAACCATGATGATAAAGTTGGATTCATTCAGCAGAGATGACAGACAGGACACTTCTAATCATTCCAGCTATAGATAATAATATTGATCATATAATTATTGATCATCAGTGGAAGCTAAATGACTTGATGGCTGTGTGAACATGTTTATCATTTTAAAGGGGAATGTTGCCCCCCGGTTCTCTTACCTTTTCTATGATGTTATGATATCATAGGATGAATAGTACAGTAGAAACATTTCATTTTTTCATATGTGAGATTGAAATCTGGTCTAGTGAGCCTTCCAGTGAGGCTCATTCAAGACAATCACGTTGCATAGAAAAGGTAAGAAAACCATGGTCCAAAATCCCCCTTTAACATTAAATATATAAACCATATGATAAGAACCACACACACACACACACACACACACACACACACACACACACACACACACACACACACACACACACACACACACACACACACACACACACACACACACACACACACACACACACACACACACACACACACACACACACACACACACGTAATATACTGTAGAAGCAAATAAATAAATATTAAGAGCAATACAAGGACAGTAAAGCAGCTGTAAAAGACGAATATTAGTGTTTCAAAGTTTCTACCTGTTGTGTTATTAGATTAGATTATATATTACATTACATTTACCCGTTGTGTTATTAGATTATATGTTATAGTATATTTACCTGTTGTGTTGGAAAACCTCAAATCCATAGATGTCCAGTAGACCGATCACTGAGCAATTCTTATAGGAGTCATCCTGAATAAAAACCATAGAAGAAGAAAACAACAATTCTTATAAGAGTCATCCTGAATAAAAAACATAGAAGAAGAAAACAACAATTCTTATAAGAGTCATCCTGAATAAAAACCATAGAAGAAGAAAACAACAATTCTTATAAGAGTCATCCTGAATAAAAACCATAGAAGAACAAAACAACAATTCTTATAGGAGTCATCCTGAATAAAAACCATAGAAGAAGAAAAGAACAATTCTTATAGGAGTCATCCTGAATAAAAAAAAACATAGAAGATCTTAAATAAAGGTTGAATGAATGAATGAATGAAATAAAAAGGTACAAAAATATGGTTCAAAAGACGACCACATGCTGGAATGTATAGATGTGGTAACTGTGTCTGTGTCAACAACACAACAGTTCATTCAATCATCCCCACACTGGAAGGAAGATTCCTATTTGTGAATTCATTTACTGCAAATCCACACGTGTGATTTACATGTTATGTCCCTGTGGTTTAGCATACGTGACCACCGGGATGTAGACGGCATACCGGGAGCAGTATGGGTTAGTATATATATATATACATATGTATGCATGCACGTGCACACAGACATCAAAGGGGGCTTGAGCCCCTGCCCTTTTGTCTGTCGGTAAAAAGTGCCCTTGTCTCCTCTGACTGTAAACTGTAGAAAGCCCTGCGTGCGCCCGTTGGCCTCGCACCTGCAGTAAAGCTTAATTAATTGAGCCCCGTGCCGTGTAGTTGATTTACAAGGTCACAACGCGTCGCAACGCCAGGCATTGTGAGCTTGTAGATCGGCTATTTTTTGGGTGCGCGATACCGCCCGGCAAACGAAGTCTATTATACACAATCGAAACCTAACTGAGGGCACAACTGGACGCAGTGAATGCACGCAGAACACGGACCAATTGTTTGAGACAGATTAGGTATGTATGGACAAAAAAAATATATATATATAGCTGTTAATTTGAAATTACTTGTAAAGCAGGAGCCTATATATATCTCTCTCCCTCTCTCTCTCTCTCTCTCTCTCGCTCTCTCTCTCTAGTCTGTGTCAGCAGCAGTGGTGGGAAAAGTACTCAATTTCTTTACTTAAGTAAAAGTACTCATTATACAGAAGAATTCAGTGGCGTCGTTAGGCGGGGGCTTCGGTGGCTATAGCCACCAATGTTTTATCCAAAGCCACCAATAAAAAAATGTATGAAAAAAAGTTTTTTTATTTATTTTTCATTATATATCTATAACCCTAACCTAACCCTACCCCTAACCCAGAAATAAAGTAACAAAAAACGGGTAAAAAAGTACCCGAATCCGCCGAATATCCGCAAAATTTCGCGCGCGCGCAGGGGGGACACATGCACGCGCGCTGTGTCCATTCAGCAATAGGTGCCCCTTTGAAATTCCAGCCCCTGCCTCTCCAAATCTCTCTGCACGTCTCTGTATGTATATATGGAGCAGTATGGGTTAGCACCCCGTCCTGTGTCTTCTGTGAGGAAGAAGCCCAACAAACCCACGGTGAGGCCTTTAGGAGGGCCATTCAAGCAAACCGCAAGTGGAGCTAATACCATTAGACGGCCCAATCTAGTGGTGTCGACCCAAGGAACCATCACGCCAGAAGGAAATGTTTGGATCGGATCTGGTGCAGCGGATCTGGTACAGCGCTCAGGTCATGGACCTGGTGAGACGAAGGAGGAGCCCGGCCAGGAGGCCATCCACAGAGCCTAGTCCCTCCATGTGCCAGAGCCTCCCCCGAGTTCAGGCAGAGTAGTTCCGGAGAAGTGGTCTGAGAGGCCCTGTCTTTCCCTATAGGACTGACCGTGGGTACAGTAGCTACCTGGGACGTAAGTCGGGGCTTGATCAACCCCGGCTGGGTCACCTGGGCGAGGGTGTGTGTTGTTGCGAGACCCGAAACACCCGATGACCCCAGGCTACAACAGACCCCAGGCTACAGCAGGGGTCTTCAACAGGGGGTCCGGGACCCCAAGGGGGTCCTCAGAGTTACTACAGAGAGTTACTACTGAGAGTGTACAAATGGAACCAAATGGACCCGTTAGGGTCCAATCTATCATTTAGCTGGGGACCCCCTGGAACTCCCTCAAGGACCCCTGGGGGTCCCCGGACCCCACTTTGAGAACCAATGCTTTATAGTACGTAGGACAAACTAAACAACCCCTCAAACAAAGAATATCATCCGTACAGGAAATATGGATTATGCAATTGCAAAACATTATGCTGAAGAAAATCATGGTTCACCCTCTTCATCACAATTATGAAAGAGAAAAGAGACGGTGATATTCTACACAAACTGTCCCAGAGAGAAAAGAGACGGTGATATTCTACACTAACTGTCCCAGAGAGAAAAGAGACGGTGATATTCTACACAAACTGTCCCAGAGAGAAAAGCAGTGGATATACACATGCTCCACACTATGACACCCAATGGACTGAATGACGATTAGAGCTTAAAATGCATCTTGGGCTGAGACGGTCTTTGATGCCTCTGCACTGTTTATTGGATGTGTTACTTTATGATATATGCCTTAAATGTTATGCCTGTATATTTTTTATGCCTCAAATGACAGGCTGTAATTGCCTGTAACTGCCCAATTGCCCAGTGATTGTGCTGCGCGAGATAAAAGGACGCTCTGCTTCCAAATTCCGCCGATTTTCGCCGTTTTTTTTTCCACTCACGTGATTTGGTGAACCCCCCATGGTTGGTGCCCTGTGCTGCTGCGCTGCTTTTATCCGCCAGATTGGGGCGTTCACGGCATATTTTGCACCATTACGGTGCGTTCATCATCGGTGACGAGTGCCTCTAACAGACGCTGCGTGTGCAGCGCGCTGCGAGTCGCAGCGTGTCTGTGTGTGAGGATGCGAGGCTCACACAATCACAGCATGCGTCCCCTCGCCCTGCGCCTAATGGCTGTACATGGGGCCGACGCGTGCTTTAGCGTGATTGTGTGAGTGTGGCTTCAGGAAGTAAATTCCTAGCCTCGATCTCCAGGCTTTTATTTTTTAGTTTTGCTAAAAAATAAAAGCTTGGAAATTCCTGTCCCAGCTGTTGGTGCGCAAAAGCACCTCACGTCGTCTGATGTGACCAGTGTGCATTATTTATTTTGGGTGCACCTGCGCACCTGTTATGTGCACCCCTGATCATAGTCCAAACGTGTGAGTGTTCGCTTATTGGTGTGTGTGTGTGTGTGTGTGTGTGTGTGTGTGTGTGTGTGTGTGTGTGTGTGTGTGTGTGTGTGTGTGTGTGTGTGTGTGTGTGTGTGTGTGTGTGTGTGTGTGTGTGCCAATAAAACAGTGGAAATGTGAGAACTTTGTCCTCCATTGATTTGAAATTTTGGATGTGCTTCCTTTTGGGGATTTTTGTAAACATATGGTCCGCGGCCCCGGACCGACACAAATAGTGCACAGCGCACGTCAAGATGTCATTAAAATGTCTCCGTAATCCACACAAGTATGTTTATAGATACCGTGTATATATGCCTCTGCCGTGTATAGATGCCTCTGCACTGTTTATTGGATGTGTTACTTTAGGATATATGCCTTAAATGTTATGCCTGTATATTTTTATGCCTCAAATGACAGGCTGTAATTGCCTGTAATCAGTGTTTGTTCTTGCATACTGATTGGACCTTGGTAATTGACTTGCTGTACTGTAGGTGAACTCTGACCTTTTGCATAAAGTGAGTTGAATCTGATGTGATGTGAATGCTTTGATGAAGGATCATAGCTCAAACGTATGAGCGTTCGTTTATTGGTGTGTGTGTGTGTGTGTGTGTGTGTGTGTGTGTGTGTGTGTGTGTGTGTGTGTGTGCCAATAAAACAGTGGAAATGTGACAACTTTGTCCTCCATTGATTTGAAATGTTGGATGTGCTTCCTTTTGGGGATTTTTTTTATTCCTCCTTTTGATGTGTGTATACTGTATTTTGTGTCTAGCACTCCACTGAGAAAACCCATAACTCTACGACACAAACAGGCAGCAAAGCGTGAAGTGCCCAACTCCCTTCTGTTGTGAGCTTGTAGATCTACAACCCCATGACCCAGGAGACAGAGGGTTGCCTTGATAAGAACATTGATGAGTCAAAAGTAATCAACAAACTAATAAACTATTAATCTCTCAAGAACAGATTCAGAGCTTCGCAGTCTGAGTCTGTCAGGACGGTCGTTCAGAGCGTTTGCACACTGGCCTACAAGTGGCCTACAATGTGGGCGGGCCTTAGATCCGGAAGCAAGCCGCGCTTTAACCAATGAAAAGCCACTCCAGTCTCCACGGACTTTCTATGTCTGTGAGGCGAAACATATGGCCCGCGGCCCCGGACTGACACAAATAGTAGCCTGGCATGGCCAGACTGATATCACTGTGTATATTAGTCTGGAATCTCTGTGTGGAACCTGCATTTCCGGGGGGCAAATTAAAATAATGCCTCTGGTGATAAACCCGCCCCATATGTGCATACTGGGCTCTGATTGGTCCCTCACAACTTTGGAGGGAGAGAAATAAAAACTCTATTGAGAGGGGCCAGACCTCGTCTGCCAAGAGCAATTTTGTTTTTGCAATGGCAGATTTGTCTGGAACCAGGCTACACAAATAGTGCACAGCGCACGTCAAGATGTCATTCAAATGTCTCCGTAATCCACACAAGTATGTTTATAGATACCGTGTCACACAAGTATGTTTATAGATACCGTGTCACACAAGTATGTTCATAGATACCGTGTCACACAAGTATGTTTATAGATACCGTGTCACACAAGTATGTTTATAGATACCGTGTCACACAAGTATGTTTATAGATACCGTGTCACACAAGTATGTTTATAGATACCGTGTCACACAAGTATGTTTATAGATACCGTGTCACACAAGTATGTTTATAGATACCGTGTCACACAAGTATGTTTATAGATACCGTGTCACACAAGTATGTTTATAGATACCGTGTCAGGCTAACTGGTGTGGTCGTCTGTCAGTGAGAATGATCTCCTCGGCGTCTGTCTCCGCACGGTAACGTTACATCGCGATCTAAATTTAACTCCGCGAGGGTACAGATGGAACCAAATGGATCCGTGGACCCTCTCTCTCTCTCTCGGACTAACAAAAACAGCCAAGATGGCTCTTTTAAGCCTCCCGCTCACATTGAACATAATTCCTAAGTGTTTATGAACAGAGATAAATCAGTTTGTGTGCCTCAGCCTCAGCATAAAAGAGTCATATTCTTTGGTTGTCACAGTGCGACCCATAGTGTTCTGTGGTGGAAGAAATGTTATCTAATGCAGGGGTCTTCAACAGGGGGTCCGGGACCCCTAGGGGGTCCTCAGAGTTAATACAGGGGGTCCGCCAAATCTTTGTGTGATATGATTATTATTTTTTTTACATTAACCACTTGAACCCTAGCATCCCTTTTCTGAGGAAAACTTTGGCCAAAAATAGCAGATCTACAAGCTCACAACGCCTCGCAGCGAGGCGTTGTGAGCTTGTAGATCTGCTATTTTTGGCCAAGAGTTATAGGTGTAGAGGGAAAAAAGAGCAGCAAAAGATGAGCTGAAACACAATTTTATACAATATAGAGGGGGGTCCCTGCTTCATCTCTCTCTCAGCTAGGGGGTCCTTGGCCTGAAAACGTTGAAGACCCCCTGATCTAATGGGAATGAAAACATAGTTACACCACAGGAAGAGGCGGGTTGAGGGCATGGACCAAACCCTGGTTTCCAGTCAGCGTAGGTCTAGTTAACCACTCCCCCCAGAGTCAAATGTCAAAGTGAAAAACGCTGGGGGCGCTGTTTTACCTTTTTAGAGATCAGAGTGGGAGACTGATAAACTATAAACATGTGTCAAACATTGGTCAAGTTGTCACATATTACCTGAGAAAGAAGAATGAAAATAGCAGATCTACAAGCTCTGTCAGTATAACTTCTTGTAGATGTGTAGAATACATACAGACTAGTAATAGTAAATATACATACTGTACAAATCTATTAAAAAGTTAAACTGACAGAATGTGTTTGACTTGTAGTATCACTGCACAGCCACAAGGTGGGAGTGTTGGACTAACAGAATGGCTGGGCAGCAACAGGCCTCATTTACATGGATGTAAACATTATATCGTTATGATATATTATATTATATTATATTATATTATATTATATTATATTATATCTCTGTTGTCGGGCAGAAACCATGTCCAACATATTAACGTGTTAACAGGCTGAAGGAATCACGGTGAGACCTTTCTGTCCGTCTGTCTGTCTGTCTGTCTGTCTGTCTGTCTGCCTGCCTGCCTGCCTGCCTGCCTGCCTGCCTGCCTGCCTGCCTGCCTGTCTGCCTGTCTGTCTGTCTGTCTGTCTGTCTGTCTGTCTGTCTGTCTGTCTGTCTGTCTGTCTGTCTGTCTGTCTGTCTGTGGCAGACGGAAAGCAAAGCAAAGCAAAGTTTGTTGTTTACCCAGGGTGTCGGACTAAGTACGAAACTTGTTTCCAGCCGGACCCTGCATGGAAGCCTTGCTCAAGGGCTATTCAGCGGTGATTCATGATCGATGTGATCAATTGGGGAATCGAACTAGGGACCTTCCGGTATCAAGGCCGCCCCTCTAACCACTAGGCCACATGTATGTGTTGGATGCAGCTTAAAGTCATCTTATACCTATAGGTGTCTAGTTTGTCGTCGTACGACCTCCTATGCCGAGTTATCAAAGACAAAACGGGCGACATTATGGACAACACTCCATAGAAAGTGTCCGTTTTCAATATGTTTTGGTCATTATCTCTGGAAGAGAAGCTTCAAGGAGAGAGTAAACAAAATGTGAGTACTTTGTCCACCACTGTTACTAGGTGTGTGTGTGTGTGTGTGTGTGTGTGTGTGTGTGTGTGTGTGTGTGTGTGTACCATATAAGCCAGTGAAGCATTGATCTTGTTGACCAGCCAGGTGAAGGTTCTCCCGTAAACAGCTTTAGAAAGAGCATCTCTGGCTGAACACGCCTGTTCCAGGTTCAATGGACTCATCAGCTGTTTAAATACATATTAATACATTCATACATTAATACATTAATACATCAGCTGCATGTTTAACTTAACAATATTATAAGCCCTTTGTTCTGTTTTTGTCCGAGGCAAATATTTACTTTATTAATGGTCTGTAAAATAAACCCAGCATAAATACAGCAGCCATATTGTACAGAAACTGGGCCTCTTCCTTACTTTCCTTCACATGTGTTACCAAGTTCAATTCAATTGATCTTTATTGCCATGAGAAAACACGCGTTTACAATGCCAAAGCCAGTGTCAAAGTATGATAAAAACAGTTGAAAATGTGGAAAAGTATGTACAGTTGGAGGGGCTAAAGCATTGTCAAATTGCGTCGTTATATATAGAATTTACATGTTATATACTGTATAGAATGTATATATATGTTATATACACATGTTATATGTATATACACATGTTATATACACAGGGCACAAAGCTTTTTGAGACAAGTAGCAGTAATCTTTTGCAGTCACTTTGGGACAAATAGCAGCATTTGATCTCAAATCTATTTAAATAGTACATTAAAAAAAAGCCTCCGATTTAAAATGTGTTTTAAGGTAGCAGCTCTGTTTATGTGTGCAGTAGGTCTAGGGATCTACTCAGGACACTCAATAGACAATAGATATACAAGATGTATTGACCATGTTATCAATGGAAAACCATGATGATAAAGTTGGATTCATTCAGCAGAGATGACAGACAGGACACTTCTAATCATTCCAGCTATAGATAATAATATTGATCATATAATTACTGATCATCAGTGGAAGCTAAAGGACTTGACGGCTGTGTGAGCATGTTTATCATTTTAATATTAAATATATAAACCATATGATAAGAACCAAACTGTTTTTGGTTCACACCACTGTTGATTTCATCGACTAAAACTATGACGAAAAATGTTTGTCGACTACCTTTTTTCACTGATGAAAACTAAACAAACACTAAATGAAAACTAAATATAAACTAAGCTATGATGACTAAATCTAAGACTAAATATATTGACAATTTAGTCAACTAATAAAAACTACAGTAAAATGTTAGTGAGGGATCTAGTGGAGAAGAGATCCAGTAGAACTAAAAGACAAGTCATTTTATGTTTGGTTGCGCTCGGGGTGTTGTGAGCTTGTAGATCTGCTATTTTCAGAGCGCAACCACGTGTAAAATCAGCCATTATGACGCCATCAAGGCACCTCGAACATACATTTTAGTAGACTAAATCAACTGTAGATTTAGTCGACTATAATCTGATGATATTTAGTCGACTAAAACTAGACAAACAGTAAAACATTTCAGAAACTAAAATAGAACTAAAACTAAATGATGTGTTATTCAAAAGACTAAGATGAACACACACACACACACACACACACACACACACACACACACACACACACACACACACACACACACACACACACACACACACACACACACACACACACACACACACACACACACACACGCACACACACGCACACACACGCACACACACGCACACACACGCACACACACGCACGCACACACACACACCTCCTCTCCCTTGGCGATGATCTTTTTGTGTGTGAGGGCTTCGGTCAGCACGGCTCCATTGACACCTAGCAACTAACACACACACAACAAACAATGAGTTAGCATGCACATACACACATGGATACACACACACACCGCAAAATCCTCAGTGTCATCTAAACCAAGTGGTTCCTAAAACTGAGCCAAACTGATTCTGATTCTTATCCCCAGATGATTATCTTAATGTACAACATAGTTTTCTCTCTCAACAGTAAACCAACTAACATACAGTATAAGTGTATACAGAGTATCTGCACATTTATAAAGTGACCATTTAAGGACTTTTAAGACCTTTTTAATAGCAAATTGATAGAAAAAAGGCAAACATTGTGAAAATAGCAGATCTACAAGCTCACAACGCCTCGCAGTGCGAGGCGTTGTGAGCTTGTAGATCTGCTTGTAGATCTGCTCATCACAATATTTATCTGTTCAAACATGATTATTCTGGGGGGGTCACAGGTCTGAGAAAGTTTGGGAACCCTTGAATTAAAACCATTTTTTTTGGGGTGAATTATTCTAACCGACCTGTAGGTATGCATGTATGATAATACAATACACACAGCTTATAGATCTGCTATTTCCACTATTATAGAGACATTTTGAGTATAAAATGATGAAATATGTCAGTCATGTCTTTGTATATTTCAGTTATGTGTCATATCTGAACCTTTGGTTCACGAGGCCTAAAGGGACAAACAGAAATGTACGTTTTATTCATAATGTTCAATGACAAAAAAAATACAACTAAATCGTTGATCGCAAGAATTTCAGTTCAATAGAATATGATTTATGGAAACAAAATGCTAAAGCGTCAACATGGAGATAGCTGGTTTCTGCCACCAAGGTATATATATATATTATAAGGTATATATATATATATATAGTATATCTTACCCTGGCCAGGTATTTGATCTGTGTATCTGTGGTGATGAAGGCGTTGGCTCCATCATCTCCTCCATACTGAACATTACCCAGATGTAACACGCTGGCTATGATGTTCAGCAGCTCCTACAGAGATAGAGAGACATAGGGTTACTACAGAGAGACAGAGAGATGTAACACACTGGCTATGATGTTCAGCAGCTCCTACAGATAGAGAGACATAGGGTTAATACAGAGAGAGAGAGAGATGTAACACACTGGCTATGATGTTCAGCAGCTCCTAGAGAGAGAGAGAGACATAGGGTTAATACAGAGAGAGAGACAGACAGACAGACAGACAGACAGACAGACAGACAGGCAGACAGACAGACAGACAGACAGACAGGCAGAGACAGACAGACAGACAGACAGACAGACAGACAGACAGACAGACAGACAGACAGACAGACAGACAGACAGAAGAGGTTGTTATAAATCAGTAGCCTATGGGAGGAGGGGGGAGAAGTTATAAAGGTATAATGCTGGTCATTCAGGACATAAATCAGATCAGATTAACATGCTTTTACAAGGTGTGGAACATCTTTACTATCTTTATAGATAAGAGAGAGGATTGTTCTACAGACATCCTGATGAAAACACAGTCACATAAAACACTATCTCTGTCCTTTGGCGTCATCACATTTAATCACACCTTTATAAATGGCTCAGGATCAAATCTAAACCTGTTTATGTATAAAGCACATTTAAAAACATATTTAAATGCATTAAATGGTCTGAGATGACAGCTGTTACTACGCAATTGCCTCTCTGACTACCACAGGGCAGTGAAATCTGCCAAAACCAAATTCATATCCAATCTTGTCACAAAAAACAGCCATAAACCCCAAGTCCTCTTCAACATCTTCAACACTCACTCACTAACCCCCGTGAAGCTCCTCCCATTGCCCCCTCTCTTGCCCTCTGTGTACATTTCCAACAATTTTTTATCGACAAGATCTCTGACCTTAGGTCAGCACACATTTTCACCACCACAGACCCTGTTACCTCCCTGTGCCCTGTCACACCTCCACCACATTACATTACATTTACATTACAGTCATTTAGCAGACGCTTTTATCCAAAGTGTCTTACAATAAGTGTATTCAACATAGGTAGGGAACTAAACTACTAATCACCAGAAGTCTGAAGTGCATTTCCTGCAAAAAACAAGCATCCACGAGTATACCTAGCACTAAGATAAAAGTGTTATATATCAGCTACCTACTGTCTTAAACAGATGAGACAAAATAGCAAAATCAAATGAGCAGGAGCTAAAACAAATAAGTGTATCGACTAAACAAGATCCAATAAAACAATACAAAAATAAAACAAGAGTTCGTACAACTAGTTAACAACAAGTGGGCCAGGCAAAGAGGAAGGGTAGTGTTTCCTGAAGAGGTGGGTTTTCAGCCTTCGGTGAAAGATGGGCAGTGACTCTGCTGTCCTGACATCAGTGGGAAGTTCATTCCACCACTGTGGGGCCAGAACAGAAAAAAGTCGTGACCGTGTCGATCGACCAGAAGGCAATCAGTCTCCCCGAGGTGGCAGGGGGTGTAGGCATCAACCTAACATCCCAGACACCCTCATATCTAACATCTGCTCCTCTGCCAAAAATCTTGGTGTAATTCTGGATAGCGCCTTCAAATTTGACAAACACATCAGTTCCGTTGTAAAAGCTAGCTTCTTTCAACTCAGACTTCTCGCTAAGGTTAAGGCCTATCTCCCCCGACCACAACTAGAAATAGCTATTCATGCCTTAATTTCCTCACGACTCGATTACTGCAATTCCCTCTATACCGGCTTAGAGCAATCATCTGTCAGGCGCCTACAGCTGGTCCAAAATGCTGCGGCCCGCCTTCTCACCGGCACAAAAAGACGTGAGCATATCAGTCCTGTCCTGGCCTCACTTCACTGGCTCCTGGTCAATTTTAGAATTAATTTTAAGGTCCTTTTATTTGCTTTTAAATCTCAACATGGGCTAGCTCCACCATACCTCGCTGAGCTCATAGAACCATACACTCCAGCCAGGGTCCTAAGGTCTGCTGATCAGTCATTACTGATCGTCCCTCCAACCAATAAAAGGACCAGGGGTGGCCGCGCTTTTGCTGCTGCCGCCCCCGCACTTTGGAACAACCTCCCTCTCCCCATCCGATCCGCCCAGTCCATCGGGGTTTTCAGGTCCCTCCTTAAAACCCACCTTTTCTCTCTGGCTTTTAATTGCCCTTGATCCACTACTGTGTCTTAACGATGTACTGTTTTTGTCTGTGCGCCTATGGGCGCTTATTGAATTGATGGTCTCAACCTTGTACAGCACTTTGGTCAGCTTCCGTTGTTTTAAATGTGCTTTATAAATAAAGTTTGATTTGATTTGATTTGTTAAATTAATACCATCAGAAACTGCTATTACAGTCTATCGCCACCAGATGGCTCCTTTCCCCAATACACATTGGAGTCTAAAATGAACACATATAAACAACAGACTGTATATTGACTGCATGAAGCGTACTGTGTTCCTGCACTTCATTCTATATTAACTAAATGATGTCAAGTGTGGATATTAAAACGTGGGTGAGTTGTTTATGTCACAAGTCAATCAATGTGATTTGAAATGTGAGTTTTCTGCCCCTCACTGTCTCTTCAGTTCAAGGGGGAACAGATGATTTGGGATGGGGTCCTCAGATAATTATCTTAACCCATTAAGACCTGAAGCCGATTCTACATGTCTCCTAAATCCCAACAGTTTTCTGAAAAACGTATGTTTCTATATCAGTGGTGCTCAAACCTTTTCATGTCAAGGACCCCCAAAGGTTTCTGCCAAGGTTTCATAAAAAAGAAACGTATGAAACCGTAAAAACCAGGACAGCGCACAACCTCAGTTTGAGGGGGTGGGGATTTTTACATCACATTTTTGCTAAACATAAACAGAACAAAGTATCATTTAAAGGGACTACACCATGAATTTTTTTGTTTTTGTTTTTTTTGTTTTGTTTTTGGTCTCCCCTACCTCTCTTCTATCCCCAAAAATACCCCAGTTTGAACACTCAGGCTTTCACAGCAAATCTGGGGTTTTCTGTAAATTGGTCTAAAAACAGGCCAAACTGATTTGGTCCCGCAAGTGATGTCACTAGCGCGAACAATTCCTCCCGTTTTTCAGTTCCAACCAAAAAAAACGTTTACTTTTTCCACACAGAACCAGGAGATAACATGCATACAAACTGGCTCAATAGCGCCCCGTGCCAAACAGGACAATGTGGTATTGCAGGTGAAAGTGCTTTATAAGCCAGAGAGAAGTTAGTGTTAATGAGTATATCTGAGGCTTGATTTAGTCTCAAACCTTTTGAAAAACGTTTGAGGGACATAAACAATATGATATTAAATATTATTATTATTTTTTAAATTCATGGTGCAGTCCCCTTTAAGGGGGGAATGTTTACACAGAGAGGATTCTGAGCAGCTCTTTCAAAGAGGCGTGTCAAAACTGTGATATGAGCGGATCCTCCCATTGGTTCTTCTCACCTCCACATCGTCCTCGTTGAAGCCAATCACAGTCAGCGCCTTCCTCACCATCTTCCAATCACTGCGGTCGTTGATGGAGCTGACTTTAGGACAGTTTCCCTGGAGAGAAAAATAAACACACAAAAACAACAACTTCTGAACAACTGGATAATATTGTCATTGTTACAAGACAAGGTCTCACTTCAACACATTAACACATTGAGTGCCAGTCGCGTAGATCTACGCTAACCTATTTAAAGCCGCCACGTGCCAGTCGTGTATATGTCACAGGGAGATTGGAAGTGGAGCGCTTGTTTTTAGGCTCGGGGCGGGGCTGCGATGCGAGGACGGCGACGACGACAACAACATGGATATACATACATACCGGCCTCAGTGGCGCACTTCGATAATCATTGGACTCCCCATCCACTACCACTAGGAGTCTGGGTTTGACTCCCGCTTGGGACATTACTTTTTCAAACAACCGCGGACTACTTTTTTTCGCGGATATAGTATAGTTTTGGACCATGACGGAGGCGCGCCGACTCAGCAGACCTTGAGGCTGAGGAGTTGCTCCCGAGCGCCTCCAGGCGCGAGTGCGCCCGTGATGACCGGCCGATGGTCTGCTAGTCGACTAAGCGCCGTCCGAGTTATGTACCGATAGGGACAGAATAGTAAATGATGTTGTGGGGACTGCGTTTTCACCTCTGTGGTTTGCCCCAACTGCCACTCGCTGCACTAACATAGCCCGCCAGCCCGCCCCCTCAGGCTCACCCCCTTGTGCTTCGCGCGTGCGTGCGTGCGTGCGTGCGTGCGTGTGTGTGTGTGTGTGTGTGCGCGCATGCGTGTTTGCGTGCTTGTTTGTGCGCGTGTGCATGCGTGCGTGTGGTGGTGTGGGACTGGCTTTTATTGCCCTCTAGCGTTGGTTCTACAGAATTGCCTGGGGGGCGGACGGGCGGTGAAAATAAGCGCTTCTTTTCCATTCTCCCTGGAATGCCAATCTACCTGTAACATATCTACGCGAAGTGGTCTTTTTTTTTCTTTTTTTAATTTCATTGTAGGCCTCATTCACCACGACACATTTCATTGTAGCACCACCGGAAGCGGAATTATCCCGGATCCGGTTTTGCCGATCCCATCGGCCTCCATTCTAAAGCGGACACAAAAAACGCCATTTTCTCTTTGTAGTTTTTCTCGTCGCTGATCGCTGTTTAACATAAACCGTTGTAACTACGAGATGGCGGATCTGTTTTTTTTTGTTTTTTTGTTACATTTTTATCCCACGATTTTATAACCCCTATTTTTTCACCCTGGTGCCAACGCCTAAGCGTGTAATCCTGGGCACTACACTCCCTCTGCCAACCTAGGGAGGCCAGGGCCGAGCTCATGCCTCCTTCAATGCATGAGAGCCAACTGACCTTCTTGTCACCTGACAGGGGGGAGTTTCTCTGGTAGGACGTAGCGCGTGGAAGGAACACGTTATTCCAACCAGTTCCTTTCCCCTCCATCAGGCGCCCCGGATGACCAGGGGGAGGCAGTATAGTGACCAGGATTACTACATGTTTTTGTGAGGGTATTAACTACCCTAGGAGACACGGGGAGAACATGCAAACTCCACACAGAAAGGCCCTTTCACCAACCCCACCTAGGGTATGGGCGCTGATGACGCGGAGGAGAGAACACGCCCCCAGCGCCCAGAGCGTCCCCGGCGGGAATCTAACCCAGGACCTTCTAGCTGTGAGGCGACAGCGCTACCGACTGCGCCACCGTGCCCCCGGCGGATCTGTTTTTGAAGGGGTTTTCACTGGTCGACGCAGTGGGATCGCCTCTGTGTTTACAAACAGTTTACAGCTCAATCTGAAGGAATTTAACGAGGTCTGTGGCGACGTGAAAAAAACAACAATAAAACGCTGGCACTGGTGAGTACATTATGAGATTAAACTCTGGCATGGAATGTGTTAATTAATAGTTTAACTAGTTGCATACTTTAACCAGGAAGCTGTATTGCTGAGGGTTCCTCTCCAGACCCAGACGTCTCAGTAGATCCTCCTCTCCTCCTTCTATCAGCTGGTAGAAGATGTGGAAGTTCCTCTCTCCGTGGTTCTGATGGACCACCCTGGACTTCTCCAGGAGGTAGTTGAGGATGTGACCTCCTACTGGAGCCCCCTGGTGGCAGAGCAGTGTAACGTCATGTTATAGTATGATGTCATGGTTGTGTTGTTTTTCTGGAACCTTAACTAACGTCCATAAGTATGTCATGATGTCTGCTGTTATGCTCACACACCTTAACTAACCTTAACTAACCTTAACTAACCTTAACTAACCTTAACTAACCTTAACTAACCTCCATAAGTATGTCATGATGTCTGCTGTTATGCTCACACACCTTAACTAACCTTAACTAACCTTAACTAACCTCCATAAGTATGTCATGATGTCTGCTGTTATGCTCACACACCTTAACTAACCTTAACTAACCTTAACTAACCTCCATAAGTATGTCATGATGTCTGCTGTTATGCTCACACACCTTAACTAACCTTAACTAACCTCCATAAGTATGTCATGATGTCTGCTGTTATGCTCACACACCTTTATATCTGATCTGTGACAATAAAGATGATTCTGTATTGTATGTATGTATATGTATATTGTATATGTATGTATTTATATGTATATTGTATATGAAAGGCTGCTCACCTTGAAGTCAAACTGGATGTCCATGTATTTCCCAAAACGACTGGAGTTATCATTACGTAATGTCTTAGCATTACCAAACGCCTGGAGAGAGAGACAGACAGGCAGACAGACAGACAGACAGACAGACAGGGGGAGAGAGAGAGACAGACAGACAGACAGGGGGAGAGAGAGAGACAGACAGACAGACAGGGGGAGAGAGAGACAGACAGACAGACAGACAGACAGACAGACAGGGGGAGAGAGAGACAGACAGACAGACAGACAGGGGGAGAGAGAGACAGACAGACAGAGAGAGAACATTATGACTGATTATAGGATGGAGTAGTACACACACACACACACACACATCTGGAATAGATCTGGCTCAAACAGGACAGACATCAAAACAAATACCTCCAACCTCCACCAATTACCACCTCGTCTCTACACACATTGCGCGCGCGCACGCACGCACGCACGCACACACACACACACACACACACACACACACACACACACACACACACACACACACACACACACACACACACACACACACACACACACACACACACACACACACACACACACACACACACACACACACACACACACACACACACACACCATCAATCTCAACTTTGCTAAGAGAAACATGTAAACATAGAGTAACTAGAGTAAATAGAGTAAATAGAGTAACTAGAGTATGTCTGATGTTGTTTCTGTATGATAGGTATTGACTGACCAAAGCATGATGACCATGCAGATACTGTATATCTGCTTGGTCAGCCAACAACATAATGTTCTCATAGTAAACCCTTACCTCTAGGACGGGGTTCGATTGCAGCAGTCTATCCTTGATGGTCTGGACCTTGTCACTAGCGGGACATGTGACGGCGTAGTACTGGAGGATCTTCTTAGAGGCCTCCGTCTTCCCCGCTCCGCTCTCTCCACTGATGAGGATGCACTGATCCTTCCTCTCTGTCCTCATGGAGCGGTACGAGTTATCTGACACCGCATAGCTGTAAGACAGGTAGTTATACTAGTTATTATTACATTACAGTCATTTAGCAGACGCTTTTATCCAAAGCGACTTACAACTAGAAAAAGTGCTCCTCGGAGCACAGGTCTCCGCCAGGTCAGGTAGGTTATTGTGGCCTCCTGGTGGCGCTATAATAGGATAATGTGAAAAGGGTGGCATTTCTTCAAAAAAAAAAAGCAAGGAAATTGCATGCTATGTTCATGATTTGAGGCATTTTGTTCAAAACGGAGTACTCCTGCAAACTTTGGAAGACATTTTTAGACAATCAGGATGGAATATGAAAAATCTGAAAAACGTGTTTCATTTAATGACTATAATGTGTACCGATTTGTGGGATTTTTGGACGAAATCGGTAGGAGTACTGTCAAAAAAAATTGCACAAATCGGCCTCCTGGTGGCGCTATAAAAGGCCCATGTGAAACATTTGGGGCAGAGGTTCTGCTGTGGCATCCAGGGAGTGTGTGTGCACAGTTTCACAGCGAGCAAGCCAACGGTGCCGGAGATTAGCTGTACACGGACGGACACACACACACACGGACGGACGGACAGGGGGCAAAACATACTCGCTCGCCATGCCTTTCGGCCTGGCGGAGACAATAAGTGCATTCAACATAGATAGGGAAGGAAAATACTAATCACCAGAAGTCTGAAGTGCATTTTCTTCTAAAACAAGCAACTAAGAGTATACCTAGTGCTAAGGTAAAAGTGCAATATATCAGCTACCTACTGTCTTAAACAGATGAGACAAATAGGAATATCAAACGAGCAAGAGATAAAACAAATAAGTGTATCAAATAAACAAGATCCAATAAAACAATAAAACAAGAGCTTAAACAAGTAGGCAAGGCTAAGAGGAAGGGTAGTGTTTCCTGAAGAGGTGGGTTTTCAGTGACTCTGCTGTCCTGACTTCAGTGGGAAGTTCATTCCACCACTGTGGGGCCAGAACAGAAAAAAGTCGTGACCGTGTGGATCGGCCAGAAGGACCCTTGAGTGACGAGAAAATCAGTCGCCCCGAGGTGGCAGACCGAAGTGGTCGGGCAGGGGTGTAAGCATCGACCATGGCCTGGAGGTAAGAAGGAGCTGTTCCTTTCACTGCCCTATAGGCTAGCACAAGGGTTTTAAACTGAATGTGAGCCGCTACGGGGAGCCAGTGTAGAGAACGGAGAAGGATAGTATTATACTAGTTATACTAGTTATAATGAGTTATCTGACACAGCATAGCTGGAAGAGAGGTTATACTAGTTATATTAGTTATAATGTGACTGGCATCTCAGCAGGTGTGTGCTGGCAGGTCGCTCAAAACGAGTGATTACCAACAGAAGAATATTGGGGGATTTTAGCAAATGTTTTGTAGGCGCTACCCACACGTTTAGCTGTGTTGCTCATTCCACAAATGCCCGATCCTTAAAAGCTGTACCTCGTTGTAAAGGTGACTAATCAACGATAACAATGATATAAAACACAATACCAATTGGTATTATTAAAGGGGAGAAATAATCAACCGAAGTGAAGTTTCCGAACGTGTTGTGGGCAGTTTATAAAGTTAGAAGCAATACAGGACAAGAGGTAGGTTAGCCTAAGAGGCACGGTGGGCTTAGAGATCTAACTATGTCCAGTTAGTGTTGAGATCTAATAGTAGAGATGTAACTATGACCAGTTAGTGTTGAGATCTAATAGTAGAGATGTAACTATGACCAGTTAGTGTTGAGATCTAATAGTAGAGATGTAACTATGACCAGTTAGTGTTGAGATCTAATAGTAGAGATGTAACTATGACCAGTTAGTGTTGAGATCTAATAGTAGAGATGTAACTATGACCAGTTAGTGTTGAGATCTAATAGTAGAGATGTAACTATGACCAGTTAGTGTTGAGATCTAATAGTAGAGATGTAACTATGACCAGTTAGTGTTGAGATCTAATAGTAGAGATGTAACTATGACCAGTTAGTGTTGAGATCTAATAGTAGAGATATAACTATGTCTGATCAGTTTAGAAGAGATAGAGAATTTAGGGATTTCACTTCCTGGATGTTCTTGGAAAAGTAACGTTTGTGAAGTCTCACACGACACAATAACAGAATGTAGCCCTGTACGACACAATAACAGAATGTAGCCCTGTACGGAACGACACAATAACAGAATGTAGCCCTGTACGACACAATAACAGAATGTAGCCCTGTACGGAACGACACAATAACAGAATGTAGCCCTGTACGACACAATAACAGAATGTAGCCCTGTACGACACAATAACAGAATGTAGCCCTGTACGACACAATAACAGAATGTAGCCCTGTACGACACAATAACAGAATGTAGCCCTGTACGGAACCCAGGACCATCCTGTTATGAATCATACTTTCATAATGGAGGAGTGTTACATTCATAATGGAACACAAGTAGAGGTACTGTATCTTAATGGAAAGTCAGTTTCATATTAGAACAGTGTGCCGTCATCATTTATCAACTCCTGTGTTGTTTCAGCCAGCAGAACACATAGCTGTGTGTGTGTGTGTGTGTGTGTGTGTGTGTGTGTGTAGAGGTCAGGTTAAGGTCAGGGGGAAGCCCTCTATCTTCTCTAAGGAGGAATCCTCTGTCTGTCCAACCGTCAGTCAACACTCTCTCTCCTGTCTGTCTGTCTGTCTGTCTGTCTGTCTGTCTGTCTGTCTGTCTGTCTGTCTGTCTGTCTGTCTGTCTGTCTGTCTGTCTGTCTGTCTGTCTGTCTGTCTGTCTGTCTGTCTGTCTGTCTGTCTGTCTGTCTGTCTGTCTGTCTGTCTGTCTGTCTCTCTCTCTCTCTCTCTCTCTCTCTCTCTCTCTCTCTCTCTCTCTCTCTCTCTCTCTCTCTCTCTCTCTCTCTCTCTCTCTCTCTCTCTCTCTCTCTCTCTCTCTCTCTCTCTCTCTCTCTCTCTCTCTCTCTCTCTCTCTCTCTCTCTCTCTCTCTCTCTCTCTCTCTCTCTCTCTCTCTCTCTCTCTCTCTCTCTCTCTCTCTCTCTCTCTCTCTCTCTCTCTCTCTCTCTCTCTCTCTCTCCAGAAGCCAAAATAACATCTTTCTTTCCACTCAGACAGAGAGAAAACATTTGGCCGTGCGAGCATACGCTAGAGAGAGAGAGAGAGACAGAGAGAGAGAGGCAGAGAGGCAGAGAGGCAGACAGACAGAGAGACAGACAGACAGACAGACAGACAGACAGACAGACAGACAGACAGACAGACAGACAGAGCAGAGTCAAACAGAAGCTCTACATCCCATAATGCTCTTATTGTTTCCATGGTGATGATGACATCATCGTTTCCATGGTGATGACATCCAGGGTGTGACGTGTGGGAATTCCCTGTTTGTTGTCACGGCAACGCCTTCAACAAAACACACTGCCTGCCTGTCTACCTGCCTGTCTACCTGCCTGTCTGCCTGTCTGCCTGCCTGTCTGCCTGTCTGCCTGCCTGCCTGTCTGCCTGCCTGTCTGCCTGTCTGCCTGCCTGCCTGTCTGTCTGCCTGCCTGCCTGTCTGCCCGTCACAGACACACACGCTAAAAACATGTGAGACACTCATGCTTTCTGCTTAAAGCAGAGATCATTGTTATCATTGATGAGTCACCTTTACAACGAGGTACAGCTTGTAACGATCGGGCATTGGTGGAATGAGCAACACAGCTAAACATGTGGCCGCGCCTCCAAACAATGAGCCAACGTGCTTCGTTCTGAGCAACCTGCCAGCACACACACACTGCTGAGAGGTGTGTGTGCCTTAGTGCTGCACAATTAGATCGCAATCTCGATTCAGACACCTATGCACCCATCTCATTTCTACATGATGGCGATTTTTTTAGATCTTGTATTTTGTCTCCGCCAGGAGACTATGTTTTCGTTCTCGTCCTTCCGTGTGTCCGCCAAGCTAACATTGGTCAAGCTTCACGTGACACGTGACAATATGTTGAAAGGGTGTGCTTTGATTGGCTAGCGAGACGCATGATGAAATAGAGACCTATAAATGGGTGTGTCACTTCAAAAGATCATTTATATCTTTTGAATTGAGGTAAGACAGGATTAATCAGGAACAGTACTGGCGGAGACCTGTGCTCCGAGGAGCACATTTTCTAGTTTAATACTTTTTTTAAATGTTTAATTTTTTGATTATTAGTTTTTGCTTCTTAATAATACTAACTTGTAATGTCAATCATACCTAAACAATGTAAAGCAAAACATACATATAAATTTAACATTAAATTAATAAATATATATATATAAATTTAATATATTTTTATATTTAAAAGAGAATGGTGTGAGAATCGTGATCTCAATTCTTATGGAGGAAAATCGTGATTCACATTTGAGCAAGAATCGTGCAGCGCTAAGAAGCTGGTGTTCCGTTATGCAGAGTAATAAAGGAACATCCGCACTCTCTTCAGTTATATTCTTGGTTTATTTTTTAGGGTGAACAGCCGCAGCAGACAGTCTATCTGGAGAAACGGACGCGTTTCTGCACGTCGGCCTTCCTCAGCGTTTCAAACTAGAATACATCAAACAGGATGTGACATATATAGCTATGCGATAGTGTACAGCTGATTCTCATTGGTGAATACAATTCACTTGCAATTCATAGTACTATTAGTGTTTACATTAAGCATTACACATAGTAATTGTTTAGTAAAAATATTCTTAAAGTCACCACAAATTCCACAACCAGAAACATCAATTCATAGAAAACATTTCATAGAAAACAATTCAATAATAACTCTTCATTCAGTCCCTTAGGGAACTCAGTATTTAATGCATGGATCCAGTAAGCCTCCCTTTGTAATAGGACCCGGTCTCTGTCCCCACCTCTTCTCAGTGGGTTGACTACTTCTAAACCTTGAAATCTTAGTGTACATATGTCATGTTTAGCCATATTATAATACCTGGCAACTGGAGACTTCTCGTCTTTATTTCTAATATTACTCTTGTGCTCCGTGATTCTGGTTTTTAATTCTCTTTTTGTCTTTCCCACATAGCAATAACCGCAGGGGCACTTTAAAAGATAAACTACATATTTTGTCTTACATGTAATTCTCCCTTTGACTTTAATTTTTTTTACCATTATGAGGGTGAGAGAAAGAGTCTCCTGTTATCATGGCATTACAATTAATACAACCTTTACATGGGAAATTCCCTGAGGGTATAGTAGATAAAAAGTGTTGAGGTTGAATATACACATCATTTTTTATTAGTTTATCGCTTATATTGTTTGCAAAAATTGGGGGGGGGGTGGAAAAAGCTTTTCCTACCACTGGATCGCTGGACAGTATGTGCCAGTGTTTTTTGACCACCTGTTTAATGGGTTGGGAGATAGGGGAAAATGTAGTTGTCATAACTATAGGTTGTCTGTTTGAAGCAAAAGAAGATTTAGGAGCAAGGAGACTGGTTCTATCAAGAGGCTTGATTTTAGACTTACTATTAGTTAAAATATGTTCGGTATAACCTCTTTCTCTAAACCTACTGCACATTTCTGTAGACTGACTATCAAAATCAGATTCACTGTTACAGATTCTTTTAAGTCTTAACATTTGGCTATATGGTAACCCTCTTTTTAGACTAGAAGGGTGATAGCTAGAAAAATGAAAATAGTTGTTTTGATCGGTCTTTTTACGGTACACTGTTGTCTGAATCCCTCTATTTGTTTTTTTAACACATACATCTAAGAAGTTAACAGTTTCTTGACTGGCTTCTAAAGTGAACTTAATGGAGGGTAATCTTGAGTTCATGTAATCTGTAAACTCTTTCAACATTTCAGAAGAACCACAAAAAATAAAAAATATATCATCAATGTACCTAAACCAGCCTTTTAACTGAGTACTAAAGGGGTTGTCTTTATACACATAGTCTTCTTCAAATTTACCCATAAACAAATTCGCGTAATTTGGGGCGAAAGGGCTACCCATTGAAACACCTTGTTTTTGGAGATAGAACTCATTGTCGAAATTGAAATAATTTTTTGTAAGGACCACATTGGCCAAGTTCATGATAAGGTCTGTAGGAGGTGACTGAGTCACTCTTGACTCCATATAATATTTGAGGGCTTCTAAACCTTCTTGATGAGGTACATTTGTATAAAGGCTGGCTACGTCCATGGTGCATATATACTCAGAATCTGAGATATCTCCTAAGGACTTTAACTTGTTTAAAATTATGCAGAGTGACAGCATTATGTGGTGTCTGTTCAGGTGTCAGTCACACACCTGTGACTGACACACACACACACACACACACACACACACACACACACACACACACACACACACACACACACACACCTGTGACTGCGCTGCACGATTCTGTGTGTGTGTGTGTGTGTGTGTGTGTGTGTGTGTGTGTGTGTGTGTGTGTGTGTGTGTGTGTGTGTGTGTGTGTGTGGTGTGGTGTGTGGTGTGTGGTGTGTGGTGTGTGTGTGTGTGTGTGTGCGTGCGTGCGTGCGTGCGTGCGTGCGTGCGTGCGTGCGTGCGTGCGTGCGTGCGTGCGTGTGTACTTACATGTGTGGTGAGACCTCGTAGAAGTTAACCCCTCGGTATCTCTCCATGTGGTTCTTGGTATAAATCTCCAGATCCTTGTAAGGGTTAACAGAGACCAGCACCGACCCAATGTATGTCTGTAATATAATAATAATAATATTAATATGAATTATTAATAACACAGAGACCTGTACCAACCCAATGTATGTCTGTAATATAATAATAATAATAATAATAATAATATTAATATTAATTATTAATAACACTGAGACCTGTACCCTATGTATGTCTGTAATATAATAATAATAATATTAATATTAATTATTAATAACACTGAGACCTGTACCCTATGTATGTCTGTAATATAATAATAATAATAATATTAATATTCATTATTAATAACACTGAGACCTGTACCCTATGTATGTCTGTAATATAATAATAATAATATTAATATTAATTATTAATAACACAGAGACCTGTACCAACCCAATGTATGTCTGTAATAATAATAATAATAATAATAAAACTACTTTATAAGGGTTGACTCGACTGACACCAAAACTGAATGCATGTCTGAGCCCTGAACCCAACCTGGGCCAAAATATCCACACGTCCATTTAAAATGCATGGACCCGAAAGGACCCGACGACCAGCTTTGTATTATTATTATTTTTACATTACCCTCTTTAACGTTCGGTTTTAAAATGAGACATATGTGTCTCCTAAATCCATATGGTCTGTTCTGTCATATTGAATGAACCTCGTTTAAACAGCCGGTTGAAACGCTGTCTGCAGCACAGAGCGGAACGCAGCTAGTCTGTGATTTCTCTGTTGGGGCGGGGGGAGCAGGAGGTGACTCACACACATGGCTAATTTGAATATCAGGGTGATTTTAGCATTAAATGAGCTCCGGGTCCAGTATGGGTCTACCAGGTGTGATATATTAGAATTATCCTCGGTCCTGCTTCGGGCCAGGTCCAATTATCCACAGGTACGTTTCGGACCGGGTCAAATTTGTTTGACCCGTGCTACCCTTTAATGTGTGTGTGTGCAGTTCCTCGTCTGTCGGTCCAACGGTGCTGGAGATTAGCTTTACACACACACACACACACACACACACACACACACACACACACACACACACACACACACACACACACACACACACACACACACACACACACACACACACACACACACACACACACACACACACACACACACACCAGTGTTGATTTTGAGAGCAGATTTTGATTTAGTTTTAGTCATATTTTAGTCATTGTCTCCGCCAGGAGACTATGTTTTCGTTCTCGTCCTTCCGTGTGTCCACCAAGCTAACATTGGTCAAGCTTCACGTGACACGTGACAATATGTTGAAAGGGTGTGCTTTGATTGGCTAGCGAGACGCATGATGAAATAGAGTCTATAAATAGGTGTGTCACTTCCAAAAATCATTTATATGTTTTGAAGTGACACACCTATCCATCAGCCAAGCTAACATTGGTCAGGTGACACGTGACAATATGTAATATTGACAGGATTAATGGAGAGTCTCTTTTCCTCTCCGTCCGTCTCTATGTGTCCGTCTGAGAACACCCAACATTGGTCAAGCTTCACGTGACATCACAATATGTAATATAAATAGCTTAGACAGGATCAATCAGGAACAGTGCTTTCCAGTACAAACTGAGATCACAGCTGAGATTCTAATTTTAGTAAGAATTAGAACATTTCTAGAAAACTATGGTTAAAGATAGAGTAAGTGATTTCCTTTGGTTAAAATAGCACGGGTCTGCTGGCAGACACATTTTCTAGTTCTGAAATGTTTTAGTTTTTGTCTAGTTTTAGTCGACTAAATATCATCAGATTATAGTCGACTAAATCTACAGTTGATTTAGTCGACTAAAATGTATTTTTGCGGTGCCTTGATGGCGTCGTAATGGCTGATTTAACAGTTGGTTGCATGCTGAAAATAGCCGATCTACAAGCTCACAACGCGTCGCAGCGCGACGCGTTGTGAGCTTGTAGATCAGCTATTTTCAGAGCGCAACACCCGAGCGCAACCAAACATAAAACATCTTGTGTTTTAGTTCTACTGGAACATTTTTGTTTCTTTTTTATTTGTTGACGAAATTGTCAATACATTTAGTCTTAGTTTTAGTCATTGTAGCTTAGTTTATATTTTGTTTCTATTTAGTTTTCATCAGTGAAAAAAGTTTTTTTATTCGTCACAATTTTAGTCGACGAAATCAACACTGATGGACACATGGACGCACAGGGGCGAAAACAACCTTTTGCAATGTCAATTTTAAAGGTGGTGTAGACGTAATAATATTAATAATGATAATAATTGACTCACATAGATGAGGTTCTCTTTGAAGCGCTTGCGGAGGTTCTCTATGAAGGCCGCCTCGCTGGTGAAGTTCTCCAAGAGGACAAAGTCCTGGACCCCCACCCTGTCCCTGGCTGTAAGAGCAGACTCCATCATCTGGCCAACCCCGTTGCTGGACACCACCTAGAGGACAGACAGAGACAGGACATCCATACTGTTAGAGATACATACATTATGTTTAGCCCCCCCCCATGGTACGTAGGCTGGTCTTGAGGGGGGGGGGGTTTGAGGAGGTTGAGAGTGGAGGGTTGTTGTGGGGAGACTAGTTCCTTGCGGTAGGAAGGAGCGTTGCCATGGAGACACTGATGAGTCATTGTATTCAGAGTCACTTTATTGTCACTTAGATGCACTGCTGAGGTAGTTATGTAACACTATGTTACATAACTATATAACTGTTTGCTTTTTCAATAAATAGAAGTGCTGGTGTTGATACTGTGGATGACTTTATTTGATCTGTTTAAAGGGATTCTAGGCAAGTTCAGAGATCAAAAAAAGAAAAAAACGGTTGTCAAACAGTTAGTACCGTTGACTGACAACCCCAGTTCATTCTCCTTCAGCCAATCAGCAGCTCCTTTTCCCCATCTCCAGCCAATATGACGCAGGGGGACTTTTGAAAGGGCCATGCCGAAAATAGGTTGCTTTATTCGGATACATACGTGGCACTGCCCGTCCCTGCCGGTTCTCTGAATTATTATTTTTTAATAGCGGCTCTGTCATGATTATGAAGTTAAACAATTAAATTCTATCCAAACTATATCTTAAAAGTAAATTCTGTGCCTCAAAAAAGAAGTTTGAGATCGATTTAAAACCGAAAGTAAAAAGTAAAAACAGCCCACAGAAAACAATGGCGGCTCGTTCAATTTTTGTAGGCCGCACTCGGTTCCATTTGGTTTCACTCGAACAGTTCACACGGACACGGACGCGCACATGCGTGCGTTTCATTTAGGTCCCGGACAGGGCCGGATATCCGGATGTCAAAACATAAATAGTAGGAAAATAGGGATTTCAGAAAGAGGACTGTGTTTCAATGCAGGAAAACACCCCAGCATCATTATATAGTGGCTGATAGAGGGGAAAAAATGCAAATGATATATATATATATAAATATTTTTTTAATGTAGGCTTAATGTTGCCTAGAATCCCTTGTTTGTCACACACACACACACACACACACACACACACACACACACACACACACACACACACACACTTATTCCGTCCGGGAAGAGACAGGAAGCCAGTGGAGTGAACAGAGGATGGGCTTTTGCATAGTAGTGTATATCTGTCATGATTCGATGAATTGAGTACAAAGGACCACAATGGAAACAAGCCATAGTGCTTTCTTGGGTTATAAATCCTTTTAACAGACCTTGTTATTGAACTGTACTTTACTGTGCTTGTCTTTGGAAACCAAAAAAAAAAAAAGTATTCAATCAATCAAGGGTGTGTTTGTGTTTACACAACTCTCATCAGGATCCTAGCAGATCTATTCAGGATCTACTGGAGCCTCTTGGTAGAGATCTCCATGATAGTAGAAGAAGAAATTAAACGGTTATGTAATAATGGTGTCCCATCCACGCGCACGCACACACACGCACGCACACGCACACACACACACACACACACACACACACACACACACACACACACACACACACACACAGGAATAGAAAGTAGCATGAGAGTGCGGAGGCAGGGAGGAGAGCAGAGGAAAGTTGTCAATTAAATGACATAAATAAAGACATTATGTCCTCTATACTGTTATAAATAAAGACATTATGTCCTCTATACTGTTATAAATAAAGACATTATGTCCTCTATACTGTTATAAATAAAGACATCATGTCCTCTATACTGTTATAAATAAAGACATCATGTCCTCTATACTGTTATAAATAAAGACATCATGTCCTCTATACTGTTATAAATAAAGACATCATGTCCTCCATACTGTTATAAATAAAGACATCATGTCCTCCATACTGTTATAAATAAAGACATTATGTCCTCTATACTGTTATAAATAAAGACATTATGTCCTCTATACTGTTATAAATAAAGACATTATGTCCTCTATACTGTTATAAATAAAGACATTATGTCCTCTATACTGTTATAAATAAAGACATTATGTCCTCTATACTGTTATAAATAAAGACATCATGTCCTCTATACTGTTATAAATAAAGACATCATGTCCTCCATACTGTTATAAATAAAGACATCCTGTTCTCGGACTGGGGCCCATGACCCACCTCTCTCCCACTCACTTTGCCAGCCTAGGCTGGCTCAGGGTGGAAGACAGGGTTAAACAACTAAAAATGGGACTGGCCTTCAAAATCGTAAATGCAGATTTGCCCGAAATGCCCCCTATACCCGCATATCTGTCTAAATACCTCCAAAAAGTCAGACAATCTGTCAAAACAACAATCTGGTACCACCCACCCATAAAACAAACATGGGCAAATTCTCCTTCTACAGCACGGCCACCAAGGTATGGAATAGTCTAACCCCATCCCTCAAAAAATGCAGTTCGCTGGGCTCATTCAAAACAGCCCTAAAAACTCATCTTTCTGGAGGCCTAAAGAGGAGCTAGTACCAGTTTCCCGTAAGACAGACGACCCTCCTCCCATTTTTTTTTTTTCCTGTAAATTTTTATCCCTCGATTTTGTAACCCTTTTTTTCACCTGGTGCCAATTTGCTAAGTGATCCTGGGCACTACACTCCCCCCACCAGCCTAGGGAGGCCAGGGCCGAGCTCATGCCTCCTTCAATGCATGAGAGCCAACTGACCTTCTTATCACCTGACAGGGGGGAGTTTCCCTGGTAGGACGTAGCGCGTGGAAGGAACACGTTATTCCAACCAGTTCCTTTCCCCTCCATCAGGCGCCCCGGCTGACCAGGGGGAGGAGTTTAGAGACCAGGATTACTACATGTTTTTGTGAGGGTATTAACTACCCTAGGAGACACGGGGACATTTTTTTGTATATATATTTTTACTCTAATTTACTCTACTTTTTTTTGTACAAAGTGTTACTTTTTCTCTGTATATTTTTCTGTTGTTATTGAACTGTTTGGTTGCTACTATATATGTCTATGAAATTAATACCAAGGACCCCAATGGAAACAAGTCAGCAAAGTATTATAAATGTAACTGTGATGTTTTACATTCTTTTTGCCTGATAACATTTTCAATCAATCAATCAGTCCTCTATACTGTTATAAATAAAGACATTATGTCCTCCATACTGTTATAAATAAAGACATTATGTCCTCTATACTGTTATAAATAAAGACATTATGTCCTCTATACTGTTATAAATAAATACATTATGTCCTCTATACTGTTATAAATAAAGACATCATGTCCTCTATACTGTTATAAATAAAGACATTATGTCCTCTATACTGTTATAAATAAAGACATCATGTCCTCTATACTGTTATAAATAAAGACATCATGTCCTCTATACTGTTATAAATAAAGACATTATGTCCTCCATACTGTTATAAATAAAGACATCATGTCCTCTATACTGTTATAAATAAAGACATTATGTCCTCTATACTGTTATAAATAAAGACATTATGTCCTCTATACTGTTATAAATAAAGACATTATGTCCTCCATACTGTTATAAATAAAGACATCATGTCCTCTATACTGTTATAAATAAAGACATTATGTCCTCTATACTGTTATAAATAAAGACATTATGTCCTCTATACTGTTATAAATAAAGACATTATGTCCTCTATACTGTTATAAATAAAGACATTATGTCCTCTATACTGTTATAAATAAAGACATTATGTCCTCTATACTGTTATAAATAAAGACATCATGTCCTCTATACTGTTATAAATAAAGACATTATGTCCTCCATACTGTTATAAATAAAGACATTATGTCCTCTATACTGTTATAAATAAAGACATTATGTCCTCCATACTGTTATAAATAAAGACATTATGTCCTCCATACTGTTATAAATAAAGACATCATGTCCTCTATACTGTTATAAATAAAGACATTATGTCCTCCATACTGTTATAAATAAAGACATCATGTCCTCTATACTGTTATAAATAAAGACATTATGTCCTCTATACTGTTATAAATAAAGACATTATGTCCTCTATACTGTTATAAATAAAGACATCATGTCCTCTATACTGTTATAAATAAAGACATCATGTCCTCTATACTGTTATAAATAAAGACATTATGTCCTCCATACTGTTATAAATAAAGACATCATGTCCTCTATACTGTTATAAATAAAGACATTATGTCCTCTATACTGTTATAAATAAAGACATTATGTCCTCTATACTGTTATAAATAACACATTGTAAATAAAGAGTGCTAGCTTGCAGTGAAGAGTCAACAGAGATATCTTGTATTGGGTTCTGAAGAGACAGGAAGCCAGTGTAGAGAACAGAGGATGTGTGTGTGTTTACACACTCTCATCAGGATCCTATCAGATCTGTTCTGGATCTACTGGAGCCTCTGAAGGCTCTTGCTAGGGATCCCCATGAGAAGCAGAAATGATACGATGATGTAATAATGATGTCATCAAGGTGACAGACTTTTCTTTTTGCACCAGTGTGATGTCAATAAAGGTCAATGAGGTCATGGAGCACTTCCTGTTCCATGACCTCCACTAACATCCTGGAAGACTTGGGACGTGTGTGTGCACACACACACACACACACACACACACAACGTAATAAAGAAAGGATGAAACCTTAGACAACATTAACCATGGTCCATTTGGTTCCATTTATACTCTCAGAGTTATACAATATGTAGTGGTGGGTCCCTGCTTCATCTCTCTGTCAGCTACTTGTAAGTAAAAGTATCAGTACCAGAATGTAGAAATACTTGAAATTAAAATGTACTTAAAAAAAGTACCAAAAGTAGAAAGTACTCATTATGCAGAATGTCCCATTTCACAGGTTTCAAATGTTCACAACGCGTCGCATCGCAGACTCCTCACAGTGGAGTCAGTGCTGCGCTGTGAGCTTGTAGATCTGCTATTTTCAAATAGCCAAAGTTGAAATATGGCTGAAGTGGTTAATGTTTGTTTTGTAATAATAATCAAAATTAATAATCAAAATTGGACATACTCAAGTAAAAATACCTCACAATTGTAATTAAGTACTGTACTTGAGTAAATGTACTTTAGTTACTTTACACCACTGCTAATCTGACAGCAAACACAAAGTCCACAAGCAGAGAAAAAAAGAGTTATCTGTTGATCCAAAGTCTAACTGGTCACACCCAGGATATACATTACATCACACTGTATATAAATGGTAAATGGTGCATTTATATAACGCTTTTATCCAAAGCGCTTTACATTGATTGTGCCATTAACCCATTCATACACATTCACATTCACACACACATTCACACACACATTCACACACACATTCACACACACATTCACACACACATTCACACACACATTCATACACACATTCACACACACATTCACACACCGATGGAGGAGGAAACCATACAAGGCACCAAGCTGCTCATCAGGAGCAATTAGGGGTTCAGCGTCTTGCTCAAGGACACTTCCACACTAACTCTAGGGGAGCGCCCCAGCCCGGGATCGAACTGGGAACCTTGTGGTTTTCCAGTTCACTCTACCCGGCCACTCTACCCCTGAGTCACTGTCGCCCCAGTAAAGTATGATATTAACATATATATAGATATATAGATAAATCAAACTCACATCCTTCAGATTGTTGATACTCTGACCCATGGACACATTACCCAGAATGCCGTGCTGACCTGTGGACACATTACCCAGAATGCCGTGGTCTGAGATGGTAGCCTGGGTTTTACGCATCAGATCACGAAGATTCCCCAAATCCATGATTAACCCTTAAGTTCTCTGTGTGTTATGACCGTCTGACACAGAGAACAGCTACTATATGAAGACTTAGAGCACACACACACACACACGCACGCACGCACGCACGCACGCACGCACACACACACACACACACACACACACGCGCGCCACACACACACACACACACACACACACAGAGAAGAGCAGGTGCAAGGTGTTATGTTGTTATGAAGCCATTAACCACTTCCCTAAGGAAGAGAGAGAGAGAGAGAGAGAGAAGGTAGAGAGAGCTACACTATTAAGGAGAGAGAGAGAGAGAGAGAGAGAGAGAGAGAGAGAGAGAGAGAGAGAGATACAGAGAGAGAGACAGAGAGAGAGAGAGAGAAAGAGACAGAGAGATACAGAGACAGAGAGAGACAGACAGAGACACAGAGAGAGAGAGAGAGAGAGAGAGAGAGAGAGAGAGAGAGAGAGAGAGAGAGACACAGAGAGATACAGAGAGATACAGAGACAGACAGAGACAGAGAGAGACAGACAGAGACAGAGAGTCAGTACTGCTGTATGGAGCAGAGACATGGACCCTCACAGAACAACAGTAAAGGGTCTCTGGAGTTGTGTCTCTTATTATTAAAGTATTTTGACAGACAGGTAGAGGAAGTAATGTAGAAGAGAGAGAGGAGGGAGAGAAGAGATTCCATTCCTGTTCCATCATCTAATTGTGTTTAGATCTAACAATCCTCCTAAACATTCCACACTGAAACGCCCTGGAATGATTCAACACAACACAACAACGCAACACAACACAACTCAACTCAACTCAACACAACACAAGTTAACGCTTCAATAATTACCGTCTCCCCATGCATTATGTCTTGCATTTATGCCACCCTGTATGTACCAGGGAGGAGCCAGTACTAATGGTGCCACCCTGTATGTACCAGGGAGGAGCCAGTACTAATGGTGCCATCCTGTATGTACCAGGGAGGAGCCAGTACTAATGGTGTCACCCTGTATGTACCAGGGAGGAGCCAGTACTAATGGTGCCATCCTGTATGTACCAGGGAGGAGCCAGTACTAATGGTGCCACCCTGTATGTACCAGGGAGGAGCCAGTACTAATGGTGCCACCCTGTATGTACCAGGGAGGAGCCAGTACTAATGGTGCCATCCTGTATGTACCAGGGAGGAGCCAGTACTAATGGTGCCACCCTGTATGTACCAGGGAGGAGCCAGTACTAATGGTGCCATCCTGTATGTACCAGGGAGGAGCCAGTACTAATGGTGCCACCCTGTATGTACCAGGGAGGAGCCAGTACTAATGGTGCCACCCTGTATGTACCAGGGAAGAGCCAGTACTAATGGTGCCACCCTGTATGTACCAGGGAGGAGCCAGTACTAATGGTGCCATCCTGTATGTACCAGGGAGGAGCCAGTACTAATGGTGCCACCCTGTATGTACCAGGGAGGAGCCAGTACTAATGGTGCCACCCTGTATGTACCAGGGAGGAGCCAGTACTAATGGTGTCACCCTGTATGTACCAGGGAGGAGCCAGTACTAATGGTGCCATCCTGTATGTACCAGGGAGGAGCCAGTACTAATGGTGCCATCCTGTATGTACCAGGGAGGAGCCAGTACTAATGGTGCCATCCTGTATGTACCAGGGAGGAGCCAGTACTAATGGTGCCACCCTGTATGTACCAGGGAGGAGCCAGTACTAATGGTGCCACCCTGTATGTACCAGGGAGGAGCCAGTACTAATGGTGCCATCCTGTATGTACCAGGGAGGAGCCAGTACTAATGGTGCCATCCTGTATGTACCAGGGAGGAGCCAGTACTAATGGTGCCACCCTGTATGTACCAGGGAGGAGCCAGTACTAATGGTGCCATCCTGTATGTACCAGGGAGGAGCCAGTACTAATGGTGCCATCCTGTATGTACCAGGGAGGAGCCAGTACTAATGGTGCCACCCTGTATGTACCAGGGAGGAGCCAGTACTAATGGTGCCACCCTGTATGTACCAGGGAGGAGCCAGTACTAATGGTGCCATCCTGTATGTACCAGGGAGGAGCCAGTACTAATGGTGCCACCCTGTTCATACAGTATATAAGGAGCAGTTCAAGGTACAGTGTGTGTTTCTGTCCTCCATGCTTCCCCTGTGCGTGCGTGCGTGCGTGCGTGCGTGCGTGCGTGCGTACGTGCGTGCGTGCGTGCGTGTTTTTATTTTCTTGATAGTCAGTGTGCTATGACAATATTAAGTTTAATCATGACACCACATCAAAATGGAATATTTACTGATTGATTTCCTATAAACATAACGTTCTCCTTTATAAATATTGTCTTTCACATCAGGATGTAATATATCTATAATGATCATTAGACTCATCTACTCACAGACCAGCAGCATCGTCATGTCATTTGCATACAGATGTGAGGGGAATTCATTTAATCAACAACATCTTTTTAGTATTTCATTTAATGGGAAAAGTCTTCCTCATCAAAAGTCTGTGTTATAGTGCTTTGGATGAAAGCTTTGTATAAAATACAGCATTTAGGACTTTATAGAGATTATAATCTAAGAGATAATGTGTGTGTTCATCTCCTATTGTCTGGATGTTTGATGACATGTGACCTTGACCTTACGTCTGATCAACACCTGTGTGCGTGCGTGCGTGCGTGCGTGCGTGCGTGCGTGCGTGCGTGCGTGCGTGCGTGCGTGCGTGCGTGCGTGCGTGCGTGCGTGCGTGCGTGCGTGCGTGCGTGCGTGCGTGCGTGCGTGCGTGCGTGCGTGCGTGCGTGTAGTTGACCTGCCTGCTCAGGATGTTGATGACTTTATGATGTGTTGACTCAAAGCTCATATCAGACACTCTGTTAATATTAAGTACATTATATATGAGGAAGTAGATTTTAGTTTTTCCCTTAAAGGAATAGTTCACTCAAAAACTGTTTCATCATTCAGATGGTTGATAAACTGTGCTTTTATAGAGCAGCTTTATCCAACATGCTTTACAATGTAGCGCGCGCACACACACACACACACACACACACACACACACACACACACACACACACACACACACACACACACACACGGCGCTCATTAGCGGTTAGATTACTGTAACCATAGAAACAGTGAGTGGGATGCTTTCCCCTCCCATCCCTGGGGAGCATGGTGATGTCATCACATCTGATGTCACAATAATGTGTTTCATAATTTGGTCTTAATCGTTTCCATGTAGAAAAAGTTCCAGACTTTTTCAAATATTAAAGAAAGCAGAGATAGCAGATCTACAAGCTTTACAACGCGTCACAAAGTGACACATTTTGACAGAGACATGTCAGTCATGTCTTTGTATGTTTAAGTTATTTGTCATAATTCACACATGTGCAGAAAATGTCATTTTCATTCATATGTTCTGATGCCAAAAACAACAATTAAATTGTTGATGGCAGTTATGTGTCAGTGTTGGGAAAAGTACTAAAAGGTTTGAAAATAGCAGATCTACAAGCTCACAACGCGTCGCGATGCGACGCGTTGTGAGCTTGTAGATCTGCTATTTTCAAATAGCCTAGGTATAAAATAGGGCTAAAGTGGTTAATGTATGTTTTATAATGTAATAATTTATATCAGCAAAGTAACTAGTAACTAAAGTTTTCAAATCATTGTAAAAGTGCAGTACTTAAGTAAATGTACTTAGTTACTTTCCACTGAATTTAGATAACATGTCATGCAGACAGATTCATCTGGAATCCTATAGTGTGTATAGTTTCAATGTACACATCATACTATAATTCTAGTAACCTCTGTAGTAGTGGTGAGTACGTGAGTGAAGATACCCGGTTCTCCTCAGTGGCTGGACCAATTGCTCTGATTTTGCACACAGCCATTGACCATTACCATCTGAACGCAACTGTGGAGCCCGTTTTTCAATTTCATCAAATCTCAGCTTCTTATTAGCGTTTTTGTGTCAAACACTGTCGCCATGGTTACAGGGCTGCCCAGCTATGGGACGAACTGCCTCCCGGGTTGCCAGATCATGTGCGCATATCTCCCCCACGGATGCGCTGCGCCGACCGGGTATGGTCTAGTTATTATAATTTGTCTTAGCTCCACTTGGAAGTGGAGCTAACTATGAAAGTCTGCTCGGCTTGTGTGTGTGTCTGTGTGCAGTGCACTGCCTGGGTGCGGCCAACAGAGTGCGCCAGAGTGTAGCTACAGTCAAAACACAAACAAACACACACACACAAAGTCTGTAAATATACAATATTTTCGAGCTGCGTTCGCTTCCAGCGTTGCGCGTCTTACTTGTGATATTCTACTGTTTAGACTGATGATAGGTTCTTGGTCCTAGATTACTATTCATATACATTTTATGTATTACCTCGTGTTTATCTTGATTACTGTAAATCACTCTGGATTAACTCACTGAGTGCCATTAACGTGTTTCACGTGTTTTTGAAAAATTAGTAAAAAAAAAAAAAAAAAGTTTTTTTTTTTTTTTTTTTTTTTTTTTTTAAACATGTGCTGGCACTGGGACAACATCATTCTGAAATAATTCTGGCAATGCTGGCACTCAATGAGTTAAGAGCGTCTGATACATACATGGTGCATTTATATAGCGCTTTTATCCAAAGCTCCAGTGTCTTGCTCAAGGACATGGTATGTAAATGGTATATGGTGCATTTATAAAGCGCTTTTGTCCAAAGCGCTTTACATAGATTGTGCATTACATTCACACACACACACACACACACACACACACACACACACACACACAGATGGAGGAGGAAACCATTCAAGGCACCAACCTGTTCATCAGGAACAGTTAGAGGTTCAGTGTGTTGCTCAAGGACACTTCTACACTAACTCTTCAGGGGGAACCAGGGATCAAACCGAGAACCTCACGGTTCACCATCCTAACCACTCTACCACTGAGACACTGACACCCTGATTCATTCATCCAGGCTATGGGAACATGTTGTTATGATTCATTCATCCAGGCTATGGGAACATGTTGTTATGGTTCATTCATCCAGGCTATGGGAACATGTTGTTATGATTCATTCATCCAGGCTATGGGAACATGATGTTATGGTTCATTCATCCAGGCTATGGGAACATGTTGTTATGGTTCATTCATCCAGGCTATGGGAACATGTTGTTATGATTCATTCATCCAGGCTATGGGAACATGATGTTATGGTTCATTCATCCAGGCTATGGGAACATGTTGTGATGGTTCATTCATCCAGGCTATGGGAACATGTTGTGATGGTTCATTCATCCAGGCTATGGGAACATGTTGTTATGGTTCATTCATTCAGGCTATGGGAACATGTGATGGTTCATTCATTCAGGCTATGGGAACATGTGATGGTTCATTCATTCAGGCTATGGGAACATGTGATGGTTCATTCATTTAGGCTATGGGAACATGTGATGGTTCATTCCTCCAGGCTATGGGAACATGAGTCAGGAAAACCAGTCTAACATGAAAATATATTAAGAGATGTTGATGGATATACCACCTGTGTGTGTGTGTGTGTGTGTGTGTGTGTGTGTGTGTGTGTGTGTGTGTGTGTGTGTGTGTGTGTGTGTGTGTGTGTGTGTGTGTGTGTGTGTGTGTGTGTGTGCGTGCCACAATGACAGCGGTTATGTCAGTGTATCTGAATGTCCTTAACCTTGTTGTCACGGGGATATTCTCACACACACACACACACACGCACACACACGCACACACACACACACACACACACACACACACACACACACAGTCCATAAGTTGTCGTTTGTGTTTGTTTATGAATTAGAGTGCCTTTCCTTAGGTAAATAACATATTATTTGTATAGTTTAAAACTCAGTATGATGTCCATGTTCTTCATCAGGATATTATGACTGTCAACAGTTTACTTTACATCAATATAACATTTAATCACTTTATTTGAGCTTTTAACCATTAAGACATTTCTTTGGCTATTCAAAACAAATAACAGATCTACAAGCTCATAGCGCGGCACTCTGTGCCGCGCTATGAGCTTGTAGATCTGAACGTTTTTGCAAATATTTGGATTTCTTCGTTTTTTTAAAGTGGATATTTGTAACTCAATTATTTGATCCCTGGAACTAAATATTTTACAAATGTTCGCTTCAAAAAAAAGGATATTCCAAGATTTGCAAAAAAATATATGATTTAAAAAAAAATATATCTGCTATTTATTCATTTTTATCGTGAAAATGTGTGCAAATCTTTAAATATATATATTTTATTTTTTTAAAGCAAACATTTGTCAAATATGTTGTTCCAGGGACCCCCTAGAAGCAAAGATTTGAGTTACAAATATTCACTTTAAAATATATATATATATTCAAAGATTTGCACACATTTTCACGATTTTTCAAAAAGTGGCAGATCTACAAGCTCATAGAGTGCCGCGCTATGACCTTGTAGATCTGCTATTTTTTGAATAGCCAAAGAAATGAAAAAAATGACACAGATCCGTTCCTTGTCTTAAAGGGTTAAGATGCCAGAGCCAATAGTACAACACACCAGGGTTGATTTTGACAGCGACTTTTGATTCAGTTTGAGTCTTTTGAATCAAATTCCATTTAGTTTTAGTCATATTTTAGTCATTCTGAAATGTTTTAGTATTAGTCTAGTTTTAGTCGACTAAATATCATCAGATTATAGTCGTCTAAATCTACAGTTGATTTAGTCAACTATAATGTATGTTGGCGGTGCCTTGATGACGTCATAATGGCTGATTTTACACTTGGTTGCATGCTGAAAACAGCAGATCTACAAGCTCACAACGCGTCGCAGCGCGACGCGTTGTGAGCTTGTAGATCTGCTGTTTTCAGAGCGCAACACCCGAGCGCAACCAAACATAAAATAGTTTTGATCTAGTTTTCTTCAGTGTATAAAGGTGGTCGACGGATATTTTTTCGTCATGGCTTTAGTAGACGAAATCAACACTGACACACCAGAACTGTGTATTGGAAACACTAGATATGTTGATGCCATGCTGTGCCATGCCATGCTGTTCTGTGCCATGCTGTGCCATGCCATGCTGTTCTGTGCCATGCTGTGCCATGCCATGCTGTTCTGTGCCATGCTGTGTCATGCCATGCTGTTCTGTGCCATGCTGTGCCATGCCATGCTGTTCTGTGCCATGCTGTGCCATGCCATGCTGTTCTGTGCCATGCTGTGCCATGCCATGCTGTTCTGTGCCATGCTGTGCCATGCCATGCTGTTCTGTGCCATGCTGTGCCATGCCATGCTGTTCTGTGCCATGCTGTGTCATGCCATGCTGTTCTGTGCCATGCTGTGTCATGCCATGCTGTTCTGTGCCATGCTGTGCCATGCCATGCTGTTCTGTGCCATGCTGTGCCATGCCATGCTGTTCTGTGCCATGCTGTGCCATGCCATGCTGTTCTGTGCCATGCTGTGTCATGCCATGCTGTTCTGTGCCATGCTGTGTCATGCCATGCTGTTCTGTGCCATGCTGTGTCATGCCATGCTGTTCTGTGCCATGCTGTGTCATGCCATGCTGTTCTGTGCCATGCTGTGCCATGCCATGCTGTTCTGTGCCATGCTGTGCCATGCTGTGCCATGCCATGCTGTTCTGTGCCATGCTGTGCCATGCTGTGCCATGCCATGCTGTTCTGTGCCATGCTGTGCCATGCTGTGTCATGCCATGCTGTTCTGTGCCATGCTGTGCCATGCCATGCTGTTCTGTGCCATGCTGTGCCATGCCATGCTGTTCTGTGCCATGCTGTGCCATGCCATGCTGTTCTGTGCCATGCTGTGCCATGCCATGCTGTTCTGTGCCATGCTGTTCTGTGCCATGCTGTGTCGGGCTAAAGCTGCAGTGTAAAAGTGTGTTATAAATGTGTCTCTCTATCAGGACGGTGTCATTAAACATCCTCACTGTCACTGCCTAACAATCACACCCTGCTACATAACACACACCTGTGACTGATGCACACGCACACACACACACACACACACACACACACACACACACACACACACACACACACACACACACACACACACACACACACACACACACACACACACACACACACACACACACACACACACACACACACACACACACACACACACACACACACGTGATACATGTGATTAAAAACAGTTTCGACGACAAATAGTTTTGAAACTTCCGCTGCCGTCCTTAGTTGCCTTTTACAAACACACACACACACACACACACATACACACACACACACCTGCATGTATGCAGGAACGCAAGATGGATAGATGGTAGAGAGAGAACTCGGTCTCTATGTCTCTCTCTCTCTCAATATAGAGCGAGTATGTCTCTCTCTCTCCCCTCTCTCTCAACAGAGGAAACAGTTGCACACACACACACACACACACACACACACACACACACACAAACATATGGTTTCAACCACCCCTAGAGAAGAAAAAAAAGACTAGATGAGAAAAATGTGTGTGTGTGTGTGTGTGTGTGTGTGTGTGTGTGTGTGTGTGTGTGTGTGTGTGTGTGTGTGTGTGTGTGTGTGTGTGTGTGTGTGTGTGTGTGTGTGTGTGGTACAGCAGCAGCATTTCATTCAGATGTGAAACATATTAATAGAATTTAATTTAGCAGAGTTCTGTCTGTCTCTCTTTGTGTCACCTGTCTGTCTGCCTGCCTGCCTGTCTCTCTCACACACACACACACACACACACACACACACACACACAGATCAAAGGCCTCAGCAGTGTTGTTAACAGTAATAACAGGTGACACTACACACAACAACTACACACTGTGCGTGCGTGCGTGCGTGCGTGCGTGCGTGCGTGCGTGCGTGCGTGCGTGCGTGCGTGCGTGCGTGCGTCTAGTGACTTTCCACTGGGACCCACACTATCAGGGCTGCTTGTAGATCTGATATCTTCAGCAAAGAGGGTTTGGAGTGTAGAGGGGGAAAAAAAGTGGTTTAAATGACCTGATAATAACACACATTAACATTAGAGTCCTCAACGTGCCTGAACATTAAGGCCCGGCCCCTAACTGGGCCCTAACTGGGCCCAGTCTTAACCCATTAAGACCTGGAACGCATCTGTGTCACTTTTTCCATTTGAGCTAAAAAAAAAAGCTCTAGTTAGACAGTGGATGATGTCTGTGTGTCTGTTGGGACAGCTGTGGGAAAGTTGATGAGTTGTGAGAATCTTGTGGTCTCCTCATAGAGCTATTCAGTTCAAAGTGCTAACGTTTTAACATGTTCACCTCATAGAGCATTGGTTCTCAAAGTGGGGTCCGGGGACCCCCAGGGGTACTTGAGGGGGTTCCAGGGGGTCCCCAGCTAAATGATGGGTAGAAACCAAATGGACCCTTATGGGTCTGTAACTCTGAGAGTGTACAAATGGAACCAAATGGACCCTTATGGGTCTGTAACTCTGAGAGTGTACAAATGGAACCAAATGGACCCGTTCCATTTGTACACTCTCAGAGTTACATTGACATAGATTTTACAATATAAATTGCGGTCAAAGTGATAGAAATGCCATTAAATGGGGGTCCGTAGCCCTAATGCATGTCAAACTGGGGGGTCCTTGAAATTAAAATGGTTGATAATCACTGCTAGAGTCGTAAAAAAAAATCTTCTCTTATGGGGGTCCCTGGCATATCTTTTGAAATGGGGGTCCGCGGGCTAATAAGTGTCAAGTTGGGGGTCCTTGACATGACAAAGTTTGAGAACCACTGTCATAGAGTTAAAAATAGGTCCACGATTATGATTAACGTCGTGTTTCACCTGGATGCCATAGTTGCAGTAGAGCCTATAGCTGTTAAAGAGTATTTATTTACCCATCTGTGTTGGATGTTTCATCTTCAAATTGCATTGTTGTTAAACTTTACCCACAAGTGCCCTTGTAATAGCCTAGTGTCTGAGACATATTCTAACTGATACAACTTGTGTTTGACTGTTAAAAACACAACTTTATATAATATAACCGGACCACTCTCTCTGTCTGACTGTCGTGCAGACAAAAGAGTTATAATATATTGCAACAACTACGCAGCAACAACAACAACAACTCTCTTCTTCCGGTGATACCTTCACAATAAAGTGTCTCCCATTTACCGCCCAATGCAGCACATTTTACACTGGTTAGTATTAACAGGAAATAGGTGTAACTTAACAGCATGTGACACACTCTCTCTTTCTTTCTCTCCTTCACTCTCTCTCTTTCTTTCTACCTCTCCTTCACTCTCTCTCCCAGAAACACACACACACACACACACTGTTAAGAGAGAGAGAGAGAGAGAGAGAGAGAGAGAGAGAGAGAGAGAGAGAGAGAGAGAGAGAGAGAGAGAGCTTGCAAAGCAGAGGATTTGTAATGTGTCTGATTTGTGGTGATAATGAATTAACTGCTGTGTCATTATCAACCAGTCAGGATGTCAGGAGAGATTTAATTTTTCTGGTCTTTGTCATAAAAAAGTCGGTCAAAACCGGCAATTATTAGACTAACACAACCTCTGAGCTGAAGTGACTGAATGAATGAATGAATGAAAGAAAGAAAGGATGAATGGATACAGTAGGAAGAGAGAAGTGCTGAATAAAGCTCCTGTGTCCTTGTGCTGACCTTCTATTCCCACACACACACACACACACACACACACACACACACACAGAGACAAACACACACACACACACACACACACACACACACACACACACACACACACACACACACACACACACGTGCACACAGATCAGGTAATGTCCAAGGTCACTGTAGGAGGGGTCAACATTCCTTCATGCTTTGACACAGACACACACACACACACACACACACACACACACACACACACAGGGACACACACACACACAAACAGAGACACACACACACACACACACACACACACACACACACACACACACACACACACACACACAAACAGAGAGACACACACACACACACACACACACACACACACACACACACACACACACACACACACACACAGACACACACACAGAGAGAGAGAGAGAGAGAGACACACGTGCACACAAACACACACAGAGACACACACACATAGACACACACACACAGAGAGAGAGAGAGACAGACACACACAGAGAGAGAGAGAGAGAGAGAGAGAGAGAGACACACACACACACACACACACACACACACACACACAGTCCTCTGTAATACAAACTCACCGAAACTCTGAGCTTCTTCAAGTTTCATGAAAATAAAGGTTTCTATTTCAACCCTGTGTTTATTTTTGAGTGTGTGTGTGTGAGTGTGAGTGTGAGTGTGTGTGTGTGTGTGTGTGTGTTGTGCAGACTCATGCTGAGGCAGCACATTGACCCCTCCACCCCCCTTCCCCGCCATCTGAGATCAGCTGTCCAGACTTTAACTCTCTCCTTGCAAAGCACACACACACACACACACACACACACACACACACACACACACACACACACATACATACGCACACACACACACACATACGCACTATGGAGCAGTGGGTCTCAAACTGTGGGTCGGGACCCACAGGGGGGTCACCAAATGATTGTGGGCGGTCCCCAGATGATTATCTTAATAATGTAGAACATATAGTTTTCTCTCTCAACAGTAAACAGACCATGTATACAGACAGTATCAGTATGTATGTCACAGGGAAATTGGCATTGGTTGTAAATTGATAAAGCTATGCTCGTTTTTAGGTGCGGGGCTTCTGCGCGAGGCGAAGGTTTCTCTTCTGGATAGTTCCAGTGATCCTGGACTGCACCAACACAGAGTAAATAAGGTGGTGGAATGGAGTGATAACAACGCTCTTATCATTAACACAAAAAAGACAGAAGAGATTGTTTTTGGTGCCCCACTAGAGATACACAGATCCCCTATTACTATTCATAGTGAACGGATCAACCAGGTATGTTCGTATACATACCTAGGAGTAGTAATAGACCATCTTTTGTCATGGAAAGACCAGATTGAATCAGTGGGTAAGAAGACAAAACAAAGAGTCTATTTCCTTCGCCGTCTGAGATCTTTTGGTGCTAATAGACAGATTCTTCTTTTGATTTTCACTTCTGTTATTATGAGTGTCCTGCAGTACTGTAGTACCACCTGGTATGGATGTCTGTCTGTAGCTTTAAAGTCACAACTGCTGCAACAAGTGAACATTTGTTCAAAGATTGTTGGACAACCACTTCAGAGGCTCTATACATCTACGTATGATAACAGTATGATAAGGTTGGCAAGGAATATCACTTCAAACACTAGCCATGCTTTGTATGGAGAATATAGGTTGCTGCCTTCAGGAAGGAGATACAGTGTTCCTACATACAATAAGGTCAAACTGAAGAGGTCCTTTGTCCATCAGACGACATTGAGGCTTAATCAAGAGTTATAAGCCAGGGGTAGGCTGAGTGGTGGACATTGCTCTTGTCATTGTATGTCTGTATGTATGTATTTTGTATTTTGTTGTTTTCTTGTGTCATGTCAAATGTGTGTACTGTTATATGTTGCATACATGGCTATTTGGGTCGCAAGACAAATTTCAGTGCAAACTGACAATAAAGTATTATCGTATCGTATCGTTAACAGCAGAGATTCAAACCCAGTTCTCTCCGTGTGGGAGATCAAACGTATATGCCGCTAGGCAAAGGGGAAAACCCCCTCCCTTAGAGGCAGATAGCAGGCTTATGAGCTTCAGACCGAGCTAATCCACTTGACTATAATGTTACTATAAATGATTTGTTTATTTACATTTCAGAGAAGATCTGGTTTGTGTTGAAAGTCTTTTAAACGGCTTTAGTTGTGTTTCTGGTCTAAACATGACTCATCACTTTACGTGTGTGTGTGTGTGTGTGTGTGTGTGTGTGTGTGTGTGTGTGTGTGTGTGTGTGTGTGTGTCACTACGACTTAGAGATTAAGCTGCTGTTTTCTCTCTGAGAAATTCACTCACTTAAAACAACATAAACAAAACATGTTGCATTTATACTGTCTTTATCCAAAGAGCTTAACACACACACACACACACACACACACACACACACACACACACACACACACACACACACACACACACACACACACACACACACACACACACACACACACACACACACACACACACACACACACACACACACACACACACACAGTGGTGGAAAAGTACTCAAATGTTTTACTTAAGTAGAAGTACCAATACTGCAATATAGAAAAATACTCTGGTACAAGTAAAAGTCCAGAATGCAAAATGTCACTTGAGTAAAAGTACAAAAGTATTGGCATCAAAATGTACTTAAAGTACCAAAAGTAAAATACTAAAATCTTTAAAAAATAGCAGATCTACAAGCTCAAAACGCGTTGTGAGCTTGTAGATCTGCTATTTTCAAACAGCCTAGGTATAAAATAGGGCTGAAGTGGTTAATGTATGTTTTATAATATAATACTTTATATATATAAATATATAACTAGTAACTAAAGTTTTCAAATAATTGTAGTGGATTAAAAGTACAATATTTGCCTCTAAGATGTAGTGGAGTAGAAGTAAAAGTATTGAAAATGCTCAAGTAAACTACAAATACCTCCAAAATGTATTTAAGTAAATGTACTGAGTTACTTTCCACCACTACACACACATCTGGCAGTGGTTCTGGTCGAGCTCCTCTCTGATTGGTTCCCACTGACTGTTCACTTCCTGTCCCAAATATACTGTGTGTGTGTGTGTGTGTGTGTGTGTGTGTGTGTGTGTGTGTGTGTGTGTGTGTGTGTGTGTGTGTGTGTGTGTGTGTGTGTGTGTGTGTGTGTGTGTGTGTGTGTGTGTGTGTGGTAAGGTCACATGGTCTTGAATCCGTGGGAAATTTAGTAATGGGAACCTCTGTCTCTGTGTGTGTGTGTGTGTGTGTGTGTGTGTGTGTGTGTGTGTGTGTGTGTGTGTGTGTGTGTGTGTGTGTGTGTGTGTGTGTGTGTGTGTGTGTGTGTGTGTGTGTGTGTGTGTGTGTGTGTGTGTGTGTGTGTGTGTGTGTGTGTGTGTGTCTCTGTCTGTCTCTCTCTCTCTCTCTCTGTGTGTCCGTCTGTCTTTCTCTCCGTCCGTCCGTCCGTCCGTCCGTGTCTCTCTCTCTGCTGTGATGCATAGTGAGCTTGTAGATCAGTTATTTTCAGCACACAGTAATAAGTATAAATCAGGCATTAAGAAACCATCACAGCACCGCCAAAAAAAATGTTAGTCGACAATTATATTAACATTAATATGTTAATATGTTAATATTAATATGTCGTATAACTAACTGAACGTTTTAGTCGACTAAAACCTTATGATATTTATTCAACTAAAACTAGACTAAAACTAAATGGAATGTTATTCTAAAGACTAATGAAACAAACTATGTTTATACCGTGTTTGTACATTTATCATAAACAGGACCCCCACTAAAGCAGTGGTTCTCAAACTTTTTCATGTCAAGGACCCCCAAATTGACACTTATTACCCCGCGGACCCCATTTCAAAAGATAAGCCAGGGACCCCCATAAGAGAAGATTTTTTAAGTCTCTAGCAGTGATTCTCAACCATTTTAATTTCAAGGACCCCCCAGTTTAACATGCATTAGGGCTACGGACCCCCATTTAATGGCATTTATACCTCTGGGACCCCAATTCATATAGTAAGATCAATGTCAATTTAACTCTGAGAGTGTACAAATGGAACCAAATGGACCCGTTAGGGTCCATTTGGTTCCATTTGTACACTCTCAGAGTTACAGACCCATAAGGGTCCATTTGGTTCCTATAAATCATTTAGCTGGGTACCCCCTGGAACCCCCTCAAGTACCCCTGGGGGTCCCCGGACCCCACTTTGAGAATCATTGCACTAAAGCACTGTGATTGGACGGTGACTGATTGATTCATGATGTTTAAAAGCTACCAAATGGACACACGAAGCCAGAGGCTCGTTTCCATCGTGTTCCATTAAACAATTCATCAGTCAGACAAAGTGTACAGACCAACAACAGCCTGAGGGAGAGACAGCCAATCAGAGACCTCCTTTATATAAAGATCAACTTTATGTGCTTTTTAGTAAAGGAACAGTACGTGACCTACTGGATCATACTACAACACAACACTAAAGCATCAACAGTACTACGTTATGAGCTTGTAGATCTAGATGTAGACGTTATGAGCTTGTAGATCTGATACTTTTCATGCTTTGGTGTTTGAATCGTGAAAAGTGAGAGTTTTGGAGAGGAGAGGAGAGGAGAGGAGAGGAGAGGAGAGGAGAGGAGAGGAGAGGAGAGGAGAGGAGAGTTGATTTTGACAACAAATTTTGATTCAGTTTTAGTCATAGTCTTTTGAATCAAATTCCATTTAGTTTTAACCCATTGAGACCTGAAGCCGATTCTACATGTCTCCTAAATCTCAACAGTTTTTCTGAAAAACGTATGTTTCTATATCAGTGGTGCTCAATCTTTTTCATGTCAAGGACCCCCAAAATTATATGTATTTGGCCGCGGACCCTCATCAAAATATGTTGTTCCAGGGACCCCCCAGAAGCAAAGATTTGAGTTAAAAATGTTCGCTTTAAAAATATATAAATTCAAAGATTTGCAAACATTTTCACGATTTTTCAAAAATAGCAGATCTACAAGCTCATAGCGCGGCACTGGTGCCGCGCTATGAGCTTGTAGATCTGCTATTTTTGAATAGCCCAAAGTGTAAAATAATGCTTTTTAGCTCAAATCTAAAAATGACACAGTTCCAGGTCTTAATGGGTTAATCATATTTTAGTCATTCTGAAATGTTTTACTTTGTGTCTTGTTTTAGTCGACTAAATATCACAAGATTATAGTCGACTAAATCTACAGTTGATTTAGTGACTAAAATGTATGTTGGCGGTGCCTCGATGGCTGATTTCACACCTGGTTGCATGCTGAAAATAAACGATCTACAAGCTCACAACACGTCGCGCTGCAGGCTTGTAGATCTGCTATTTTCAGAGCGCAACACCTGAGCGCAACCAAACTGATAAAATGACTTGTCTTTTAGTTCTACTGGATCTCTTCTCCACTAGATCCCTCACTAACATTTTACTCTAGTTTTTATTTGTTGATGAAATTGTCAATAGATTTAGTCTTAGCTTTCAGTCAGTCCGTGTGTCCGTGTCTCTGTCTATCTGCGAGCAGCTAATCTCCGGTCGCTGTGACACTGTGCACACACTAGGGATGCAAATTATGGATCAATTCATGAATTGATAATTGATAACCTTATCAACCGATTAACCGGTTAACTGATAAGCGGCGTTTTTTTTTAATCTGAGAATCTTAATTTCAGATAAAAAAAAAAAATCCTAAAAAAAAGTGCTTAGGAGCCGAGATACAGACTTTTTCAGTAAGTTAAACAAGAAGTGAATGGAGCAGAAAATCTTCAAATCATCATATCTTGGGTTCTGAACATTAAAAAAAAAAAAAAAAAAGTTTAATTTTTTCAATTAATTGTTAATTGTTTGATGTAATCGGATAATTTCTTAATCGATTAATTCGATTAATCGATTAATTGTTAACATCCCTAGCACACACACTCCCTGGACGCCACAGCAGAACCTCGGCCCCACATTTTTCAGATCAGCCTGTCTGTCATAGCGCCACCATGAGGCCGACTTTTGCAAAACATTTTTTTTTATATTGCTCCTACAGATTTTGTCCAAAAAACACCCAAATCCGTACACCGTCCATCTCTCTATAGTCATGTGATCAACACGGATCTGTCCGATTTTCCATATTCCATCCTGATTGGCTAAGATTGGCTTCTAAAGTTTGCAGGGTTGGTTCATTTTGAACAAAATGCCTCAAATCATGAAGGCAGCGTGAGGAGAGGAGATATACAGTACAGTAGGATTTGGGGCCCTGATTCAAGACACTGAACAGATCTCAACTCTACCTCCACACACACACACACACACACACACACACACACACACACACACACACACACACACACACACACACACACACACACACACACACACACACACACACACACACACACACACACACACACACACACACACACACACACACACACACACACACACACACACACACACACACACACACAGTTAATGGTGGCTGAACTTTATCACTCATAACAATAACACATTAGAACATTTCTTATGATTTACAAGGTCAAGTATAAACGCGCACACACACACACACAAAGTGCACACACACACACACACACACACACACACACACACACACACACACACACACACACACACACACACACACACACACACACACACACAGTGCACACACACACGGCTGTACTTTTAGGGAAATAAATAAATAGAAGGCAGCTGTGATGTCAGAGCACAGGAATGTAAGACATGTGGGCAGAGAGAGAGAGAGAGAGAGAGAGAGAGAGAGAGAGAGAGAGAGAGAGAGAGAGAGAGAGAGAGAGAGAGAGAGAGAGAGAGAGAGAGAGAGAGAGAGAGAGAGAGAGAGAGAGAGAGAGAGAGAGAGAGAGAGAGAGAGAGAGAGAGAGAGAGAGAGAGAGAGAGAGAGAGAGACAGAGAGAGAGAGAGAGAGAGAGAGAGACAGAGAGACAGAGAGAGAGACAGAGAGAGAGACAGAGAGAGAGACAGACAGACAGACAGACAGACAGACAGACAGAGAGAGAGAGACAGAGAGAGATAGAGACAGACAGATAGACAGACAGAGAGAGAGACAGAGAAAGACAGACAGAGAGAAAGACAGAGACAGACAGATAGACAGACAGAGAGAGAAAGACAGAGAGAGAGAGACAGAGAGAAAGACAGAGAGAAAGACAGAGAGAAAGACAGAGAGACAGATAAATGAACCCAATTCCACTTTTTTAACAAAGTACACACTCTCTCTTTCCACTGTGGCAGCAGCTTTGGTTACCAAGGCATTTCCTACAGTCCTCTATAAAGACACACACACACACACACACACACACACACACACACACACACACACACACACACACACACACACACACACACACACACACACACACACACACACACACACACACACACACACACACACACACACACACACACACACTTTTCATAGTGAGCGTGTGCGTGGTGCGTACAGGACGTTTGTTTAGACACAATGTATATTAATGATAGCGGCTACACCAGACACGATTTTTTTTAAATACAATAAATACTATAAATAAATAAAAACTCTACTATGACTAAATCTAAGACTAAATATATTGACAATTTCATCATCAAATCAAAACTAGAGTAAAATGTTAGTGAGGGATCTAGTGGAGAAGAGATCCAGTAGAACAAAAAAACTACAATTGTATGTTTGGTTGCGCTCTGAAAATAGCAGATCTACAAGCTCACAGCGCGTCGGAGCTTGTAGATCTGTCCGATTTTCCATATTCCATCCTGATTGGCTAAGATTGGCTTCCAAAGTTTGCAGGATTGGTTCATTTTGAACAAAATGCCTCAAATCATGAAGGCAGTGGCACCGTGCGATTTACGTGAATTTTCTACGTCGATTCCCACTTGGCCCAGGAATAAATGGCACCCTTTTCACATTGGCCTATGTTTGGTTGAGCTCGGGTGTTGCGCTCTGAAAATAGCCGATCTACAAGCTCACAACGCGTCGCAGCGCGACACGTTGTGAGCTTGTAGATCTGCTATTTTCAGCATGCAACCAAGTGTTAAATTAGGCATTACGACGTCATCAAGGCACCTCCAACATACATTATAGTCGACTAAATCAACTGTAGATTTAGTCGACTATAATCTTATATTTAGTCGACTAAAACTAGACAAAAACTAAAACATTTCAGAATGACTAAAATGACTAAAACTAAATGTAATTTGACTCTAAACACTATGACTATGAAGGCTGAATGAAAACTTGCTGTCTAAATCAACACTAGTGTGTGAACATTCTCTGGATTAGATCGGCCGTACGCAAGGAGGCATTTATAAATCTATAAGAGGAGGGGTGTGTGTGTGTGTGTGTGTGTGTGTGTGTGTGTGTGTGTGTGTGTGTGTGTGTGTGTGTGTGTGTGTGTGTGTGTGTGTGTGTGTGTGTGCATTAACATATCAACACAGCTGTTATCTCAATGTAACAATAAATGATGAACTCATTCATTTCCTGATGAATGAAATCATGTGATGTTCATGGATACTGTAAATAGTGTAAATAGTGTAAATAGTGTAAATACCGTAGTGTAAATAGTGTAAATAGTGTAAATACCGTAGTGTAAATAGTGTAAATAGTGTAAATAGTGTAAATAGTGTAAATAGTGTAAATAGTGTAAATAGTGTAAATACCGTAGTGTAAATAGTGTAAATAGTGTAAATAGTGTAAATAGTGTAAATAGTGTAAATAGTGTAAATAGTGTAAATACCGTAGTGTAAATAGTGTAAATAGTGTAAATACCGTAGTGTAAATAGTGTAAATAGTGTAAATAGTGTAAATAGTGTAAATATCAACCTCCTTCACACATGTCTCTCTGCATGTGGAGACAGTTGTAAAACTATAGCTTTGATATATGGCAGCTTAGGGCGTGTCCATAGGGGGTGTTTGTGTGTGTGAGTGTGAGAGTGAGTGTATATACACACACACACACACACACACACACACACACACACACACACACACACACACACACACACACACACACACACACGTGTCTAGCGTATATATATATATATATATATATATATATATATATATATATATATATAGACAACTGTTCATGATCCTGCATCTGTTAGACTCTGATATATTTGGATTTTGACATGATTTTTGTGTTAAACTGTAAATTCCAAATAAATACATAATATCATGTGAGCAGACAGAGTTCAGAGTATTATTCTACTAGACATTACTGTAGACACACACACACACACACACATACAGTAAACAGGACTGTCTAGTGAACAGGGACAGGTGGTGACATGCTGACCAGGAACTCCAAACATTTATATCTGATGCATGCACGCACGCACACACACACACACACACACACACACACACACACACACACACACACACACACACACACACACACACACACACACACACACACACACACACACACACACACACACACACACACACACACACACACACACACACACACACACACACACACACACACACATCAGTGTAATGGGTGGTCATTGTTCCTCAACTCTCTCTCTCTCTAGAATGCTCAGCTGTCTACACACAGAGCACATGGGGAGAGAGAGGGAGAGAGAGGGAGAGAGAGAGAGAGAGAGAGAGAGAGAGAGAGAGAGACAGAGAGAGAGAGAGGGGGGAAGTGGGGGGGTGAGGATCAGTTCAAAGTGCAACGTGTCACAACATCATGTTCATTTAGTCACTAAAACTATGACTAAAATGTTGGCCGACCTTTTTTTCACTGAGAATAACGT
>NC_139945.1:605000-612500 GCF_963454915.1 Gymnoscopelus microlampas | reverse complement strand
TATGCGGACTAAAACTCTTGATTATGCGGACTAAAACTCATGATTATGCGGACTAAAACTCATGATTATGCGGACTAAAACTCATGATTATGCGGACTAAAACTCATGATTATGCGGACTAAAACTCATGATTATGCGGGCTAAAACTCATGATTATGCGGACTAAAATCCTTGATTTTGCGATGAAATATGCAGGTTTTTTTGCAATTTTATGCGGTGAAATTGCGGGAAGTTGCGAAATATGCGAAAAATTTGAAATATGTGAAAAGTTGCGAAATATGCGGAAATATGCGATGCAAATTGCATATTATGCGATGCGATGTACGTATTATGCGATGCGATGCGGCCTTTTTGAAAAAACGTTACCCCCGCATAATTATGCGCCATTTTGCTGATTATGCGGTAAATTCTGCGATCGCATAATCGCATTTTTCGGGAGGGTCTAACAGGTTGTGTGTGTGTGTGTGTGTTCATATAAACACCCTTGTGTGTACACACACACATACACACACAGGGCAGCAGTGTCCCAGGGGTAGAGCGGGCCGGATGGTGAACCATGAGGTTCCCGGTTCAATCCCGGGCTCTCCCCCTGAGTTAGTGTTAAAGTAGGCTCTGCACCAACGCTCCTGATTTCCTGTATGGAGGCGCGGAGAGATTGCGCCTGATCCCATTGGTTCACCGATCCGTCCGTCAACCCCCCCAGCCCCGTTAACACAACATTACGAGTGACGCCCACTGCGCTCTGGTTGGCTGGTGGAAATGAAACACTTCCTCATACCGGGTACACCCACGCGCTCCTCCAGGCTTTTATTTTTTAGCAAAACTAAACAATAAAAGCCTGGAGATCGAGGCTAGTGTAGAAGTGTCCTTGAGCAACACACTGAACCCCTGATTGCATGTGTGTGTGTGTGTGTGTGTGTGTGTGTGTGTGTGTGTGTGTGTGTGTGTGTGTGTGTGTGTGTGTGTGTGTGTGTGTGTGTGTGTGTGTGTGTGTGTGTGTGTGTGTGTGTGTGTGTGTGTGAATGTAATGCACAATCTATGTAAAGCCAAAGCGCTTTATAAATAATAAATGCAACATTTACATAGCAGCATATTCAGTTTCTATCTAATGCTGATGTCATATATAATTATATATACTGATATAGTGCAGTACATTCTATACATTCACATTATAAATGTATAGACATACATACATTAATAACATTCTCAAGCACAATTATCCAATAAACATCATCTCCAGTCCTGTGACAATTCAGCTGTCTGTCACATGGGTCTGTCTGTCTGTCTGTCTGTCTGTCTGTCTGTCTGTCTGTCTGTCTGTCTGTCTGTCTGTCTGTCTGTCTGTCTGTCTGTCTGTCTGTCTGTCTGTCTGTCTGTCTGTCTGTCTGTCACATGGGTCTGTCTGTCTGTCTGTCTGTCACATGGGTCTGTCTGTCTGTCTGTCTGTCTGTCTGTCTGTCTGTCTGTCTGTCTGTCTGTCTGTCTGTCTGTCTGTCTGTCTGTCTGTCTGTCTGTCTGTCTGTCTGTCTGTCTGTCTGTCTGTCTGTCTGTCTGTCTGTCACATGGGTCTGTCTGTCTGTCTGTCTGTCACATGGGTCTGTCTGTCTGTCTGTCTGTCTGTCTGTCACATGGGTCTGTCTGTCTGTCTGTCTGTCTGTCTGTCTGTCTGTCTGTCTGTCACATGGGTCTGTCTGTCTGTCTGTCTGTCTGTCTGTCTGTCTGTCTGTCTGTCTGTCACATGGGTCTGTCTGTCTGTCTGTCTGTCTGTCTGTCTGTCACATGGGTCTGTCTGTCTGTCTGTCTGTCACATGGGTCTGTCTGTCTGTCTGTCTGTCTGTCACGTGGGTCTGTCTGTCTGTCTGTCTGTCACATGGGTCTGTCTGTCTGTCTGTCTGTCTGTCTGTCTGTCACATGGGTCTGTCTGTCTGTCTGTCACATGGGTCTGTCTGTCTGTCTGTCTGTCTGTCTCTCTCTCTCCATCTGTCTGTGTGCGTCTCCTCTGTGTGTCTTAACTTGGGAAATGACAATGTTTCTCAGGGAAAAGCCTCCTCTAACAGCAACACACACACACACACACACACACACACACACACACACACACACACACACACACACACACACACACACACACACACACACACACACACACACACACACACACACACACACACACACACACACACACACACACACACACAGAGGAGAATATGTTCCAACAGGATATCCAATGGCAGACATCACAGTTTTAATATAAACTAACTCTCCATCGGTTCTCAAGTTTTTTTTTTCGGTTGAGAACCGAAAAAACGAAAAATAGCCGATCTACAAGCTCACAACGCGTTGTGAGCTTGTAGATCGGCTATTTTTCCAGATCTAGGCTTACGGCAAAAACCTCTGTGTGCCTGTGCGTGTGCGTGTGCGTGTGCGTGTGCGTGTGCGTGTGTGTGTGTGTGTGTGCAAACACACTTTTACAGATGGATTTTCATAACATTTCCAAACTATGTGTTTCCCTCATTTCCTGTCCTGTAGCAACAAACCAGCTGGTACTAGATGTGTTCAGATCTATTAGATCTATAAGCACAGTGTGTTCCACTGCTCTGGTCTGGAGCCTTATCTAATCTATTGCTCTGTTATCACAACTCAACCTCTCAGCAGCCATCTGTCACTGTCTGCTTCAGAGTAGCTCTGCCAGGAGCTCACAACTAGCTCTGATCCAGAGTAGCTCTGCCAGGAGCATACAACTAGCTCTGGTCCTGAGTAGCTCTGCCAGGAGCTTACAACTAGCTCTGGTTCAGAGTAGCTCTGCCAGGAGCTCACAACTAGCTCTGGTTCAGAGTAGCTCTGCCAGGAGCTTACAACTAGCTCTGGTTCAGAGTAGCTCTGCCAGGAGCTCACAACTAGCTCTGGTTCAGAGTAGCTCTGCCGGGAGCTCACAACTAGCTCTGGTTCAGAGTAGCTCTGCCGGGAGCTCACAACTAGCTCACAACTAGCTCTGGTTCAGAGTAGCTCTGCCGGGAGCTCACAACTAGCTCTGGTTCAGAGTAGCTCTGTCAGGAGCTCACAACTAGCTCTGGTCCTGAGTAGCTCTGCCGGGAGCTCACAACTAGCTATTGTCCAGAGTAGCTCTGCCAGGAGCTTATGACTAGCTCTGGTCCAGACAGAGTAGCTCTGCCGGGAGCTTACAACTAGCTTTGGCCCAGAGTAGCTCTGCCAGGATAAAAACTAGACTTTAGATCATAGGTGATGTAACTTTGATATCTTTAGGGCTGTTTTGAAAGAGAGTAGGGTTTTACACTCCTTTACTCCTTTTGGTAGGGCGTTCCACATTTTTGATGAATAGCATGAGAACGAGTTACTTCCCTTTGTTGAGCCAAAAAAGGGTTGGACAAGGTTTGTGGAGCTGCGTCTGGTATTGTGATCATGGACATCATTAACATTTTGGAAGTATTTTGACAAATACAGGGGGATCCCAATGTTGTGATATATCTTGAAGACCAGGCCCATAGCAAGTTGCTGTACTCTGTCCGCAACCCTAAGCCATCCAATCCTATCAAAATGATCAGGGGTTAGATGGGTTTTGTAATTGAGGCCAAGAAGTAGCCTTACAAGTTTGTTTTGGGATGTTTGGAGCCTTGTTTTTAAGGCCTTGGAGGTGTTGTGATACCATGAAGTACATGCATAATCGTAATGACCTTGTATGAGGGCCACTGCGAGAGTCTTCAGAGTCTTCTTACTGACTTTACGATCAATACTCCGCAAATAGCGTGTTTTTTTGTGGACTGTTTTGATCGTTTTTTCAGCATTTTTGTCACCAGAGAGGTCAGCCTCCAAGATAGAGCCCAGGTAGGTAATTTCGTTTTTTCTTTTGATGATATCATCACCCGCTTTGATCGTGAAGCTCTCTGCCTTTCTGTGGTTAGGAGTGGACCCAAAGAGGATGCATTCCGTTTTGCCCAGGTGTAATGAGAGCTTGTTGTCGGAGAGCCAGATGCAGATCTTGTTGAGTTCGGAGCTGAGTTTTCTCAACCTGCAGCCTGTCCCTGTCCGAGACTAGCAGGGCCGAGTCGCCGTGTGTGTGTGTGTGTGTGTGTGTGTGTGTGTGTGTGTGTGTGTGTGTGTGTGTGTGTGTGTGTGTGTGTGTGTGTGTGTGTGTGTGTGTGTGTGTGTGTGTGTGTGTGTGTGTGTGTGTGTGTGTGTGTGTGTGTGCGTTCCCACACACTCTTACAGATGGATTTTCATAACATTTCCATAACTTTTCCAAACTATGTGAGCCTCATTTCCAGGCCTGTAGCAAAACAACCATATGGAGCAACAATGAGCCTGTTACTGCACTCACTGTTCTGTCAGAGCATTAACACACACTCCACACACACACACACACAACAGATCTACAAGCCCACAATGTATCAACGTACAAGGTTTTTAAAAGAGGAATGGAAAAAGAGTCATTTGTATGGGAGTGATAAAATAATATGTATCTCTCGATTTCCGAAATAAGGATAAGGATAAGGATAATTCCTTTTAACAGGTCGTTCATGAAAGTCCTTGCGGTCTTGAAATGAGAAAAAAAATCTATTGCCTCCCAAAAAAGACCTTTCAAACTGCCCCTATAGCGGCCTAACGGTAAGGCCGTTAGGACCGGGCCTTCATTTTCAGGCCTGTTGAGAACTCGTAGTAGTACTACTACTACTTTGTATCGCAAATATTAAAACTAGCAGTTCACCCAAAAACGTACTTATTTTCTATCAATGACACCCACAATGAGGCCTTGGATTCAAGGAGATTCTTATGTTTTTGACACTAATGTGATGACCAGTTGTCTATTAAACACCTTTATCCATCAGTACAGGAAAGGAATAAAACATTATATTACATTATATTACATTACATTACATTATATTATATTACTTTAAGGTCATTTAGCAGACGCTTTCATCCAAAGCTTCAACATAGGTAGGAGCCAGTTACACCACATCACACTAAGTTCAAACTTAGCCTAGTTAAAGCTTAAATTACTTTTAAAAAGCCATTTAGACCGAGAAAGTATCAGTGTCATTTTTTGATTTCTTTGGCTATTCAAAAAATAGCAGATCTACAAGCTCATAGATCTGCTATTTTTGGAGAAAAATCTTTAAATATATATATATTTTTAAGCGAACATTTGTCAAATATTTTTGTTCCAGGGGACCCCCCCTCCCCCAGATACAAAGATTTGAGTTACAAAATGTTCGCTTTAAAAATATATACATTCAAAGATTTGCACACATTTTCACGATTTTTCAAAAATAGCAGATCTACAAGCTCGTAGCGCAGCACTTGGTGCCGCGCAACGAGCTTGTAGATCTGCTATTTTTGAACAGCCAAAACAAGCAACTAAGAGTATACCTAGCGCTAAGGTAAAAGTGCAATATATCAGCTACCTACTGTCTTAAACAGATGAGACACATAGGAACATCTAATAAGCACGAGATAAAACAAATAAGTGTATCGACTAAACAAGATCCTATAAAACTAGAGCTCATACAACTAGACCATTAATGAGTCAAATCTGACCTTCATGTCAACGTCCATCACACAATATGAGGATATCGACAGTTTCTGATCATCATGGTTAAAGGTAGGGTAAGTGATATTTTTTGGTTAAAACAAAAAGTATTGTGTTAAAAGGTTAAAGCACTATATTATGATAGTAATCATTGCTATAGAGTGTGTGTTCAGTAACAGGAGTCTCCCTGTCTCTCCAGCTCTTTAATAAACAGAAAATACATTTTCCGGTAGGTGTCAAAATCTCAGCCAATCAGGAGAAAGTACCCATTTTAAGCTTCATTTTTATAGTGTTCCAGTTCCAATTGTGTCTGCTCATTTCTTAGTGTCATCACTTCTAATTTCACTTGTTTAATCTATATCCTGATTGAGTTATCTATCCTGATTGGCTAACATTGGAAATGAAACTGAAACGAAAATGCATTTTCTGTTTAATAAAGAGCTGGAGAGACAAGGAGACTCCTAATACTGAACAAACACTCTATAGCAATGAGTACTATCACAATATAGAGCTATTTAACACTTATTTTAACCAAAGAAAATCACTTACCCTACCTTTAAGTATAAATGTAAGATATATAAATCCAGGACTACTCTGTATGTTATGTATTCATAATTCATATACAGTCTGTTAACAGAGGGGGAGGGGGAGGGGTCACAGTGAAAGCTGGGAGGAGCTCTTGTCCTGCAGGTGACCTTTAAAGGTCAGCTGACCTAAGCCTCTTGACCAATGAGAGAAATGATAAATGGTGCCTTCACTACCACACACACACACACACACACATACCTCCTGAGCCACTGTGTGTGTGTGTGTGTGTGTGTGTGTGTGTGTGTGTGTGTGTGTGTGTGTGTGTGTGTGTGTGTGTGTGTGTGTGTGTGTGTGTGTGTGTGTGTGTGTGTGTGTGTGTGTGTGTGTGTGTGTGTGTGTGTGTGTGTGTGTGTGGGGTCAAAGTTCAGGTCTGTGTCATGTCATAATAAATGTAATCTGTATTATCTACAGATGTAATGATAACATTTATTCCTTCCAGTAAGTTCCTGATACACATTATTATGATTCCCATAAACATAACGTATGTATGAGACCATATGAAGTACCTGTGAGATACCAACGTGTCATTTAAAAAACGTCTAGGACAGTGAGTCTTAGGGCTGGGTACTGCCTACAACCTCACCATAGATACATATCACCATAGAGGCCACACTACCATATGCATTAACCCTTTAAGACCGGGAACGCATCTGTGTGTCATTTTTAGATTTCTTTGGCTATTCAAAAATAGCAGAATAGCTTGTAGATCTGCTATTTTGATAAAGCCAAATAAATCTAGAATGACACAGATGTGTTCCCGGTCTTAAAGGGTTAATTTGCAATACGCGTTGATTTTGAATAATGACCTCTGAATGTCTTACTAAATGTACTTTAGCAGAGTCCTAGACAACCCATGGCTGATGTTTTAACCAACATATTGTCAGAAAATGTAAAGTTTCAAAATCTACTTGAAAAACTTAGTTGATAACATTTAAAGGACAACTTTGTTTTTTTTACAACCAAGGTTTATGTTTTAGATTGTAATTAAAGTAAATAAAAGATGAGTGTTAAAATATTTCAATTTACTGCTTTCTATAGTTTTAGCAATTTTCACGTTTTTTTTACAGTGGGCGGAGGCATTCTGTCCAGTGGCTAAATATGTATTTTTTTACACAATAGCGCATTGATTTCTTTATTATTATTTACAGTAGCTCTTCTAGCCTCCAATAACTCACATCTGGCCATCAAAAACCACAGGACCTTTTTTATTGTGTAAAAAAAGACACATATAGCCACCGGACAGAATGCCCCCGCCCACTGTAAAAAATATCACGAAAATTACTAAAACTATAGAAAGCAGTGAATGCATTGTTTTCTTCTTTTATTTACAAGCTAAAACATATACCTTGGTTGTAAAAAAACAAAAA